>NW_027658538.1:0-40061 GCF_041902795.1 Electrophorus electricus | reverse complement strand
CAGGCCCAGAGCTACTTTGCTGGGCATGACTGTGTTTGACCTCTTGGGCCTGGAAGTCTATTTCTAGGCTTATATAAAGGGTCAAACTTCTTGAAGTGTGCCCAGGCCCAGAGCTACTTTGCTGGGCATGACTGTGTTTGACCTCTGGGGCCTGGAAGTCTGGTAGTAGTAGTATGATTTAAAGGCACAAAGTGATTGAAGTGTGCCCAGGCCCAGAGCTACTTTGCTGGGCATGAATGTGTTTGAACTCTTGGGCCTGGAAGTCTGGTAGTAGTAGTATGATTTAAAGGCACAAAGTGATTGAAGTGTGCCCAGGCCCAGAGCTACTTTGCTGTGCATGACTGTGGTTGACCTCTTGGCCCTGGAAGTCTGGTGGTAGTAGTAGTATGATTTAAAGGCACAAAGTGATTGAAGTGTGCCCAGGCCCAGAGCTACTTTGCTGGGCATGACTGTGTTTGACCTCTTGGGCCTGGAAGTCTGGTAGTAGTAGTAGTAGTAGTAGTAGTAGTAGTAGTAGTATGATTTAAAGGTACAAAGTGAATGAAGTGTGCCCAGGCCCAGAGCTACTTTGCTGGGCATGACTGTGTTTGACGTCTTGGGCCTGGAAGTCTGGTAGTAGTAGTATGATTTAAAGGTACAAAGTGAATGAAGTGTGCCCAGGCCCAGAGCTACTTTGCTGGGCATGACTGTGTTTGACCTCTTGGGCCTGGAAGTCTATTTCTAGGCTTATATAAAGGGTCAAACTTCTTGAAGTGTGCCCAGGCCCAGAGCTACTTTGCTGGGCATGACTGTGTTTGACCTCTTGGGTCTGGAAGTCTGGTAGTAGTAGTAGTATGATTTAAAGGCACAAAGTGATTGAAGTGTGCCCAGGCCAGAGCTACTTTGCTGGGCATGACTGTGTTTGACCTCTTGGCTCTGGAAGTCTATTTCTAGGCTTATATAAAGGGTCAAACATCTTGAAGTGTGCCCAGGCCCAGAGCTACTTTGCTGGGCATGAATGTGTTTGAACTCTTGGGCCTGGAAGTCTGGTGGTAGTAGTAGTATGATTTAAAGGCACAAAGTGATTGAAGTGTGCCCAGGCCCAGAGCTACTTTGCTGTGCATGACTGTGGTTGACCTCTTGGCCCTGGAAGTCTGGTGGTGGTAGTAGTAGTATGATTTAAAGGCACAAAGTGAATGAAGTGTGCCCAGGCCCAGATCTACTTTGCTGGGCATGACTGTGTTTGACCTCTTGGGCCTGGAAGTCTGGTAGTAGTAGTATGATTTAAAGGCACAAAGTGATTGAAGTGTGCCCAGGCCCAGAGCTACTTTGCTGGGCATGAATGTGTTTGACCTCTTGGGCCTGGAAGTCTGGTGGTAGTAGTAGTATGATTTAAAGGTACAAAGTGAATGAAGTGTGCCCAGGCCCAGAGCTACTTTGCTGGGCATGACTGTGTTTGACCTCTTGGGCCTGGAAGTCTGGTGGTAGTAGTAGTATGATTTAAAGGCACAAAGTGATTGAAGTGTGCCCAGGCCCAGAGCTACTTTGCTGGGCATGACTGTGTTTGACCTCTTGGGCCTGGAAGTCTGGTAGTAGTAGTATGATTTAAAGGTACAAAGTGAATGAAGTGTGCCCAGGCCCAGAGCTACTTTGCTGGGCATGACTGTGTTTGACCTCTTGGGCCTGGAAGTCTATTTCTAGGCTTATATAAAGGGTCAAACATCTTGAAGTGTGCCCAGGCCCAGAGCTACTTTGCTGTGCATGACTGTGGTTGACCTCTGGGGCCTGGAAGTCTGGTGGTAGTAGTAGTATGATTTAAAGGCACAAAGTGAATGAAGTGTGCCCAGGCCCAGAGCTACTTTGCTGGGCATGAATGTGTTTGAACTCTTGGGCCTGGAAGTCTGGTAGTAGTAGTATGATTTAAAGGCACAAAGTGATTGAAGTGTGCCCAGGCCCAGAGCTACTTTGCTGGGCATGACTGTGTTTGACCTCTTGGGCCTGGAAGTCTGGTGGTAGTAGTAGTATGATTTAAAGGCACAAAGTGATTGAAGTGTGCCCAGGCCCAGAGCTACTTTGCTGGGCATGAATGTGTTTGAACTCTTGGGCCTGGAAGTCTATTTCTAGGCTTATATAAAGGGTCAAACTTCTTGAAGTGTGCCCAGGCCCAGAGCTACTTTGCTGGGCATGACTGTGTTTGACCTCTTGGGCCTGGAAGTCTGGTAGTAGTAGTAGTAGTAGTAGTAGTAGTAGTAGTAGTAGTAGTAGTAGTAGTATGATTTAAAGGTACAAAGTGAATGAAGTGTGCCCAGGCCCACAGCTACTTTGCTGGGCATGACTGTGTTTGACCTCTTGGGCCTGAAAGTCTATTTCTAGGCTTATATAAAGGGTCAAACTTCTTGAAGTGTGCCCAGGCCCAGATCTACTTTGCTGGGCATGACTGTGTTTGACCTCTTGGGCCTGGAAGTCTGGTAGTAGTAGTAGTAGTAGTAGTAGTAGTAGTAGTATGATTTAAAGGTACAAAGTGAATGAAGTGTGCCCAGGCCCAGAGCTACTTTGCTGGGCATGACTGTGTTTGACCTCTTGGGCCTGGAAGTCTATTTCTAGGCTTATATAAAGGGTCAAACTTCTTGAAGTGTGCCCAGGCCCAGAGCTACTTTGCTGTGTATGACTGTGTGACCTCTTGGCCCTGGAATTCTGGTGGTAGTAGTAGTATGATTTAAAGGCACAAAGTGAATGAAGTGTGCCCAGGCCCAGAGCTACTTTGCTGGGCATGACTGTGTTTGACCTCTTGGGCCTGGAAGTCTGGTAGTAGTAGTAGTAGTAGTAGTAGTAGTAGTAGTATGATTTAAAGGTACAAAGTGAATGAAGTGTGCCCAGGCCCAGAGCTACTTTGCTGGGCATGACTGTGTTTGACCTCTTGGGCCTGGAAGTCTATTTCTAGGCTTATATAAAGGGTCAAACATCTTGAAGTGTGCCCAGGCCCAGAGCTACTTTGCTGGGCATGAATGTGTTTGAACTCTTGGGCCTGGAAGTCTGGTAGTAGTAGTATGATTTAAAGGCACAAAGTGATTGAAGTGTGCCCAGGCCCAGAGCTACTTTGCTGGGCATGACTGTGTTTGACCTCTTGGGCCTGGAAGTCTGGTGGTAGTAGTAGTATGATTTAAAGGCACAAAGTGATTGAAGTGTGCCCAGGCCCAGAGCTACTTTGCTGGGCATGAATGTGTTTGAACTCTTGGGCCTGGAAGTCTATTTCTAGGCTTATATAAAGGGTCAAACATCTTGAAGTGTGCCCAGGCCCAGAGCTACTTTGCTGTGCATGACTGTGGTTGACCTCTTGGCCCTGGAAGTCTGGTGGTAGTAGTAGTATGATTTAAAGGCACAAAGTGAATGAAGTGTGCCCAGGCCCAGAGCTACTTTGCTGGGCATGAATGTGTTTGAACTCTTGGGCCTGGAAGTCTGGTAGTAGTAGTATGATTTAAAGGCACAAAGTGATTGAAGTGTGCCCAGGCCCAGAGCTACTTTGCTGGGCATGACTGTGTTTGACCTCTTGGGCCTGGAAGTCTGGTGGTAGTAGTAGTATGATTTAAAGGCACAAAGTGATTGAAGTGTGCCCAGGCCCAGAGCTACTTTGCTGGGCATGAATGTGTTTGAACTCTTGGGCCTGGAAGTCTATTTCTAGGCTTATATAAAGGGTCAAACTTCTTGAAGTGTGCCCAGGCCCAGAGCTACTTTGCTGGGCATGACTGTGTTTGACCTCTTGGGCCTGGAAGTCTGGTAGTAGTAGTAGTAGTAGTAGTAGTAGTAGTAGTAGTAGTAGTAGTATAGTAGTAGATTTAAAGGTACAAAGTGAATGAAGTGTGCCCAGGCCCACAGCTACTTTGCTGGGCATGACTGTGTTTGACCTCTTGGGCCTGAAAGTCTATTTCTAGGCTTATATAAAGGGTCAAACTTCTTGAAGTGTGCCCAGGCCCAGAGCTACTTTGCTGGGCATGACTGTGTTTGACCTCTGGGGCCTGGAAGTCTGGTAGTAGTAGTATGATTTAAAGACACAAAGTGATTGAAGTGTGCCCAGGCCCAGAGCTACTTTGCTGGGCATGAATGTGTTTGAACTCTTGGGCCTGGAAGTCTGGTAGTAGTAGTATGATTTAAAGGTACAAAGTGAATGAAGTGTGCCCAGGCCCAGAGCTACTTTGCTGTGCATGACTGTGTTTGACCTCTTGGCTCTGGAAGTCTATTTCTAGGCTTATATAAAGGGTCAAACTTCTTGAAGTGTGCCCAGGCCCAGAGCTACTTTGCTGGGCATGACTGTGTTTGACCTCTGGGGCCTGGAAGTCTGGTAGTAGTAGTATGATTTAAAGGCACAAAGTGATTGAAGTGTGCCCAGGCCCAGAGCTACTTTGCTGGGCATGAATGTGTTTGAACTCTTGGGCCTGGAAGTCTGGTAGTAGTAGTATGATTTAAAGGCACAAAGTGATTGAAGTGTGCCCAGGCCCAGAGCTACTTTGCTGTGCATGACTGTGGTTGACCTCTTGGCCCTGGAAGTCTGGTGGTAGTAGTAGTATGATTTAAAGGCACAAAGTGATTGAAGTGTGCCCAGGCCCAGAGCTACTTTGCTGGGCATGACTGTGTTTGACCTCTTGGGCCTGGAAGTCTGGTAGTAGTAGTAGTAGTAGTAGTAGTAGTAGTAGTAGTATGATTTAAAGGTACAAAGTGAATGAAGTGTGCCCAGGCCCAGAGCTACTTTGCTGGGCATGACTGTGTTTGACGTCTTGGGCCTGGAAGTCTGGTAGTAGTAGTATGATTTAAAGGTACAAAGTGAATGAAGTGTGCCCAGGCCCAGAGCTACTTTGCTGGGCATGACTGTGTTTGACCTCTTGGGCCTGGAAGTCTATTTCTAGGCTTATATAAAGGGTCAAACTTCTTGAAGTGTGCCCAGGCCCAGAGCTACTTTGCTGGGCATGACTGTGTTTGACCTCTTGGGTCTGGAAGTCTGGTAGTAGTAGTAGTATGATTTAAAGGCACAAAGTGATTGAAGTGTGCCCAGGCCCAGAGCTACTTTGCTGGGCATGACTGTGTTTGACCTCTTGGCTCTGGAAGTCTATTTCTAGGCTTATATAAAGGGTCAAACATCTTGAAGTGTGCCCAGGCCCAGAGCTACTTTGCTGGGCATGAATGTGTTTGAACTCTTGGGCCTGGAAGTCTGGTGGTAGTAGTAGTATGATTTAAAGGCACAAAGTGATTGAAGTGTGCCCAGGCCCAGAGCTACTTTGCTGGGCATGAATGTGTTTGACCTCTTGGGCCTGGAAGTCTATTTCTAGGCTTATATAAAGGGTCAAACTTCTTGAAGTGTGCCCAGGCCCAGAGCTACTTTGCTGGGCATGACTGTGTTTGACCTCTTGGGTCTGGAAGTCTGGTAGTAGTAGTAGTATGATTTAAAGGCACAAAGTGATTGAAGTGTGCCCAGGCCCAGAGCTACTTTGCTGGGCATGAATGTGTTTGACCTCTTGGGCCTGGAAGTCTGGTAGTAGTAGTATGATTTAAAGGCACAAAGTGATTGAAGTGTGCCCAGGCCCAGAGCTACTTTGCTGGGCATGAATGTGTTTGACCTCTTGGGCCTGGAAGTCTGGTGGTAGTAGTAGTATGATTTAAAGGTACAAAGTGAATGAAGTGTGCCCAGGCCCAGAGCTACTTTGCTGTGAATGACTGTGTTTGAACTCTTGGGCCTGGAAGTCTATTTCTAGGCTTATATAAAGGGTCAAACATCTTGAATTGTGCCCAGGCCCAGAGCTACTTTGCTGTGCATGACTGTGGTTGACCTCTTGGCCCTGGAAGTCTGGTGGTAGTAGTAGTATGATTTAAAGGCACAAAGTGAATGAAGTGTGCCCAGGCCCAGAGCTACTTTGCTGGGCATGACTGTGTTTGACGTCTTGGGCCTGGAAGTCTGGTAGTAGTAGTATGATTTAAAGGCACAAAGTGATTGAAGTGTGCCCAGGCCCAGAGCTACTTTGCTGGGCATGACTATGTTTGACCTCTTGGGCCTGGAAGTCTGGTAGTAGTAGTATGATTTAAAGGCACAAAGTGATTGAAGTGTGCCCAGGCCCAGAGCTACTTTGCTGGGCATGAATGTGTTTGACCTCTTGGGCCTGGAAGTCTGGTGGTAGTAGTAGTATGATTTAAAGGTACAAAGTGAATGAAGTGTGCCCAGGCCCAGAGCTACTTTGCTGTGCATGACTGTGTTTGAACTCTTGGGCCTGGAAGTCTATTTCTAGGCTTATATAAAGGGTCAAACATCTTGAAGTGTGCCCAGGCCCAGAGCTACTTTGCTGTGCATGACTGTGGTTGACCTCTTGGCCCTGGAAGTCTGGTGGTGGTAGTAGTAGTATGATTTAAAGGCACAAAGTGAATGAAGTGTGCCCAGGCCCAGAGCTACTTTGCTGGGCATGACTGTGTTTGACCTCTTGGGCCTGGAAGTCTGGTAGTAGTAGTATGATTTAAAGGCACAAAGTGATTGAAGTGTGCCCAGGCCCAGAGCTACTTTGCTGGGCATGAATGTGTTTGACCTCTTGGCCCTGGAAGTCTGGTGGTAGTAGTAGTATGATTTAAAGGCACAAAGTGATTGCAGTGTGCCCAGGCCCAGAGCTACTTTGCTGGGCATGACTGTGTTTGACCTCTTGGGCCTGGAAGTCTGGTAGTAGTAGTAGTAGTAGTAGTAGTAGTATGATTTAAAGGTACAAAGTGAATGAAGTGTGCCCAGGCCCAGAGCTACTTTGCTGGGCATGACTGTGTTTGACCTCTTGGGCCTGGAAGTCTATTTCTAGGCTTATATAAAGGGTCAAACTTCTTGAAGTGTGCCCAGGCCCAGAGCTACTTTGCTGTGTATGACTGTGTGACCTCTTGGCCCTGGAATTCTGGTGGTAGTAGTAGTATGATTTAAAGGCACAAAGTGAATGAAGTGTGCCCAGGCCCAGAGCTACTTTGCTGGGCATGACTGTGTTTGACCTCTTGGGCCTGGAAGTCTGGTAGTAGTAGTAGTAGTAGTAGTAGTAGTAGTAGTATGATTTAAAGGTACAAAGTGAATGAAGTGTGCCCAGGCCCAGAGCTACTTTGCTGGGCATGACTGTGTTTGACCTCTTGGGCCTGGAAGTCTATTTCTAGGCTTATATAAAGGGTCAAACATCTTGAAGTGTGCCCAGGCCCAGAGCTACTTTGCTGGGCATGAATGTGTTTGAACTCTTGGGCCTGGAAGTCTGGTAGTAGTAGTATGATTTAAAGGCACAAAGTGATTGAAGTGTGCCCAGGCCCAGAGCTACTTTGCTGGGCATGACTGTGTTTGACCTCTTGGGCCTGGAAGTCTGGTGGTAGTAGTAGTATGATTTAAAGGCACAAAGTGATTGAAGTGTGCCCAGGCCCAGAGCTACTTTGCTGGGCATGAATGTGTTTGAACTCTTGGGCCTGGAAGTCTATTTCTAGGCTTATATAAAGGGTCAAACATCTTGAAGTGTGCCCAGGCCCAGAGCTACTTTGCTGTGCATGACTGTGGTTGACCTCTTGGCCCTGGAAGTCTGGTGGTAGTAGTAGTATGATTTAAAGGCACAAAGTGAATGAAGTGTGCCCAGGCCCAGAGCTACTTTGCTGGGCATGAATGTGTTTGAACTCTTGGGCCTGGAAGTCTGGTAGTAGTAGTATGATTTAAAGGCACAAAGTGATTGAAGTGTGCCCAGGCCCAGAGCTACTTTGCTGGGCATGACTGTGTTTGACCTCTTGGGCCTGGAAGTCTGGTGGTAGTAGTAGTATGATTTAAAGGCACAAAGTGATTGAAGTGTGCCCAGGCCCAGAGCTACTTTGCTGGGCATGAATGTGTTTGAACTCTTGGGCCTGGAAGTCTATTTCTAGGCTTATATAAAGGGTCAAACTTCTTGAAGTGTGCCCAGGCCCAGAGCTACTTTGCTGGGCATGACTGTGTTTGACCTCTTGGGCCTGGAAGTCTGGTAGTAGTAGTAGTAGTAGTAGTAGTAGTAGTAGTAGTAGTAGTAGTAGTAGTATGATTTAAAGGTACAAAGTGAATGAAGTGTGCCCAGGCCCACAGCTACTTTGCTGGGCATGACTGTGTTTGACCTCTTGGGCCTGAAAGTCTATTTCTAGGCTTATATAAAGGGTCAAACTTCTTGAAGTGTGCCCAGGCCCAGAGCTACTTTGCTGGGCATGACTGTGTTTGACCTCTGGGGCCTGGAAGTCTGGTAGTAGTAGTATGATTTAAAGACACAAAGTGATTGAAGTGTGCCCAGGCCCAGAGCTACTTTGCTGGGCATGAATGTGTTTGAACTCTTGGGCCTGGAAGTCTGGTAGTAGTAGTATGATTTAAAGGTACAAAGTGAATGAAGTGTGCCCAGGCCCAGAGCTACTTTGCTGTGCATGACTGTGTTTGACCTCTTGGCTCTGGAAGTCTATTTCTAGGCTTATATAAAGGGTCAAACTTCTTGAAGTGTGCCCAGGCCCAGAGCTACTTTGCTGGGCATGACTGTGTTTGACCTCTGGGGCCTGGAAGTCTGGTAGTAGTAGTATGATTTAAAGGCACAAAGTGATTGAAGTGTGCCCAGGCCCAGAGCTACTTTGCTGGGTATGATTCTGTGACCTCTTGGGTCTGGAAATGTGGTACTTTGAATGATTAAAAGAGTGAAACGGTCTGAAGTGTGCGCAGGTGTAAAGCAACCTTGCTAGGCATGAAGGTGTGACCTCCAGGGCCTGGAAGTCTGGTGGTAGTAGTAGTATGATTTAAAGGCACAAAGTGATTGAAGTGTGCCCAGGCCCAGAGCTACTTTGCTGGGCATGAATGTGTTTGACCTCTTGGGCCTGGAAGTCTGGTGGTAGTAGTAGTATGATTTAAAGGTACAAAGTGAATGAAGTGTGCCCAGGCCCAGAGCTACTTTGCTGTGCATGACTGTGTTTGAACTCTTGGGCCTGGAAGTCTATTTCTAGGCTTATATAAAGGGTCAAACATCTTGAAGTGTGCCCAGGCCCAGAGCTACTTTGCTGTGCATGACTGTGGTTGACCTCTTGGCCCTGGAAGTCTGGTGGTAGTAGTAGTATGATTTAAAGGCACAAAGTGAATGAAGTGTGCCCAGGCCCAGAGCTACTTTGCTGGGCATGAATGTGTTTGAACTCTTGGGCCTGGAAGTCTGGTAGTAGTAGTAGTAGTAGTAGTAGTAGTAGTAGTAGTAGTATGATTTAAAGGCACAAAGTGCTTGAAGTGTGCCCAGGCCCAGAGCTACTTTGCTGTGCATGACTGTGTTTGACCTCTTGGCTCTGGAAGTCTATTTCTAGGCTTATATAAAGGGTCAAACTTCTTGAAGTGTGCCCAGGCCCAGAGCTACTTTGCTGTGTATGACTGTGTGACCTCTTGGCCCTGGAATTCTGGTGGTAGTAGTAGTATGATTTAAAGGCACAAAGTGAATGAAGTGTGCCCAGGCCCAGAGCTACTTTGCTGGGCATGACTGTGTTTGACCTCTTGGGCCTGGAAGTCTGGTAGTAGTAGTATGATTTAAAGGCACAAAGTGATTGAAGTGTGCCCAGGCCCAGAGCTACTTTGCTGGGCATGAATGTGTTTGAACTCTTGGGCCTGGAAGTCTATTTCTAGGCTTATATAAAGGGACAAACTTCTTGAAGTGTGCCCAGGCCCAGAGCTACTTTGCTGTGTATGACTGTGTGACCTCTTGGCCCTGGAATTCTGGTGGTAGTAGTAGTAGTAGTAGTATGATTTAAAGGTACAAAGTGAATGAAGTGTGCCCAGGCCCAGAGCTACTTTGCTGGGCATGACTGTGTTTGACCTCTTGGGCCTGGAAGTCTGGTAGTAGTAGTAGTAGTAGTATGATTTAAAGGCACAAAGTGATTGAAGTGTGCCCAGGCCCAGAGCTACTTTGCTGGGCATGAATGTGTTTGAACTCTTGGGCCTGGAAGTCTGGTAGTAGTAGTATGATTTAAAGGTACAAAGTGAATGAAGTGTGCCCAGGCCCAGAGCTACTTTGCTGTGCATGACTGTGTTTGAACTCTTGGGCCTGGAAGTCTATTTCTAGGCTTATATAAAGGGTCAAACATCTTGAAGTGTGCCCAGGCCCAGAGCTACTTTGCTGTGCATGACTGTGGTTGACCTCTTGGCCCTGGAAGTCTGGTGGTAGTAGTAGTATGATTTAAAGGCACAAAGTGAATGAAGTGTGCCCAGGCCCAGAGCTACTTTGCTGGGCATGAATGTGTTTGAACTCTTGGGCCTGGAAGTCTGGTAGTAGTAGTATGATTTAAAGGCACAAAGTGAATGAAGTGTGCCCAGGCCCAGAGCTACTTTGCTGTGCATGACTGTGTTTGACCTCTTGGCTCTGGAAGTCTATTTCTAGGCTTATATAAAGGGTCAAACTTCTTGAAGTGTGCCCAGGCCCAGAGCTACTTTGCTGGGCATGACTGTGTTTGACCTCTGGGGCCTGGAAGTCTGGTAGTAGTAGTATGATTTAAAGGCACAAAGTGATTGAAGTGTGCCCAGGCCCAGAGCTACTTTGCTGGGCATGAATGTGTTTGAACTCTTGGGCCTGGAAGTCTGGTAGTAGTAGTATGATTTAAAGGCACAAAGTGATTGAAGTGTGCCCAGGCCCAGAGCTACTTTGCTGTGCATGACTGTGGTTGACCTCTTGGCCCTGGAAGTCTGGTGGTAGTAGTAGTATGATTTAAAGGCACAAAGTGATTGAAGTGTGCCCAGGCCCAGAGCTACTTTGCTGGGCATGACTGTGTTTGACCTCTTGGGCCTGGAAGTCTGGTAGTAGTAGTAGTAGTAGTAGTAGTAGTAGTAGTAGTATGATTTAAAGGTACAAAGTGAATGAAGTGTGCCCAGGCCCAGAGCTACTTTGCTGGGCATGACTGTGTTTGACGTCTTGGGCCTGGAAGTCTGGTAGTAGTAGTATGATTTAAAGGTACAAAGTGAATGAAGTGTGCCCAGGCCCAGAGCTACTTTGCTGGGCATGACTGTGTTTGACCTCTTGGGCCTGGAAGTCTATTTCTAGGCTTATATAAAGGGTCAAACTTCTTGAAGTGTGCCCAGGCCCAGAGCTACTTTGCTGGGCATGACTGTGTTTGACCTCTTGGGTCTGGAAGTCTGGTAGTAGTAGTAGTATGATTTAAAGGCACAAAGTGATTGAAGTGTGCCCAGGCCCAGAGCTACTTTGCTGGGCATGACTGTGTTTGACCTCTTGGCTCTGGAAGTCTATTTCTAGGCTTATATAAAGGGTCAAACATCTTGAAGTGTGCCCAGGCCCAGAGCTACTTTGCTGGGCATGAATGTGTTTGAACTCTTGGGCCTGGAAGTCTGGTGGTAGTAGTAGTATGATTTAAAGGCACAAAGTGATTGAAGTGTGCCCAGGCCCAGAGCTACTTTGCTGTGCATGACTGTGGTTGACCTCTTGGCCCTGGAAGTCTGGTGGTGGTAGTAGTAGTATGATTTAAAGGCACAAAGTGAATGAAGTGTGCCCAGGCCCAGATCTACTTTGCTGGGCATGACTGTGTTTGACCTCTTGGGCCTGGAAGTCTGGTAGTAGTAGTATGATTTAAAGGCACAAAGTGATTGAAGTGTGCCCAGGCCCAGAGCTACTTTGCTGGGCATGAATGTGTTTGACCTCTTGGGCCTGGAAGTCTGGTGGTAGTAGTAGTATGATTTAAAGGTACAAAGTGAATGAAGTGTGCCCAGGCCCAGAGCTACTTTGCTGGGCATGACTGTGTTTGACCTCTTGGGCCTGGAAGTCTGGTGGTAGTAGTAGTATGATTTAAAGGCACAAAGTGATTGAAGTGTGCCCAGGCCCAGAGCTACTTTGCTGGGCATGACTGTGTTTGACCTCTTGGGCCTGGAAGTCTGGTAGTAGTAGTATGATTTAAAGGTACAAAGTGAATGAAGTGTGCCCAGGCCCAGAGCTACTTTGCTGGGCATGACTGTGTTTGACCTCTTGGGCCTGGAAGTCTATTTCTAGGCTTATATAAAGGGTCAAACATCTTGAAGTGTGCCCAGGCCCAGAGCTACTTTGCTGTGCATGACTGTGGTTGACCTCTTGGCCCTGGAAGTCTGGTGGTAGTAGTAGTATGATTTAAAGGCACAAAGTGAATGAAGTGTGCCCAGGCCCAGAGCTACTTTGCTGGGCATGAATGTGTTTGAACTCTTGGGCCTGGAAGTCTGGTAGTAGTAGTATGATTTAAAGGCACAAAGTGATTGAAGTGTGCCCAGGCCCAGAGCTACTTTGCTGGGCATGACTGTGTTTGACCTCTTGGGCCTGGAAGTCTGGTGGTAGTAGTAGTATGATTTAAAGGCACAAAGTGATTGAAGTGTGCCCAGGCCCAGAGCTACTTTGCTGGGCATGAATGTGTTTGAACTCTTGGGCCTGGAAGTCTATTTCTAGGCTTATATAAAGGGTCAAACTTCTTGAAGTGTGCCCAGGCCCAGAGCTACTTTGCTGGGCATGACTGTGTTTGACCTCTTGGGCCTGGAAGTCTGGTAGTAGTAGTAGTAGTAGTAGTAGTAGTAGTAGTAGTAGTAGTAGTAGTAGTATGATTTAAAGGTACAAAGTGAATGAAGTGTGCCCAGGCCCACAGCTACTTTGCTGGGCATGACTGTGTTTGACCTCTTGGGCCTGAAAGTCTATTTCTAGGCTTATATAAAGGGTCAAACTTCTTGAAGTGTGCCCAGGCCCAGATCTACTTTGCTGGGCATGACTGTGTTTGACCTCTTGGGCCTGGAAGTCTGGTAGTAGTAGTAGTAGTAGTAGTAGTAGTAGTAGTATGATTTAAAGGTACAAAGTGAATGAAGTGTGCCCAGGCCCAGAGCTACTTTGCTGGGCATGACTGTGTTTGACCTCTTGGGCCTGGAAGTCTATTTCTAGGCTTATATAAAGGGTCAAACTTCTTGAAGTGTGCCCAGGCCCAGAGCTACTTTGCTGTGTATGACTGTGTGACCTCTTGGCCCTGGAATTCTGGTGGTAGTAGTAGTATGATTTAAAGGCACAAAGTGAATGAAGTGTGCCCAGGCCCAGAGCTACTTTGCTGGGCATGACTGTGTTTGACCTCTTGGGCCTGGAAGTCTGGTAGTAGTAGTAGTAGTAGTAGTAGTAGTAGTAGTATGATTTAAAGGTACAAAGTGAATGAAGTGTGCCCAGGCCCAGAGCTACTTTGCTGGGCATGACTGTGTTTGACCTCTTGGGCCTGGAAGTCTATTTCTAGGCTTATATAAAGGGTCAAACATCTTGAAGTGTGCCCAGGCCCAGAGCTACTTTGCTGGGCATGAATGTGTTTGAACTCTTGGGCCTGGAAGTCTGGTAGTAGTAGTATGATTTAAAGGCACAAAGTGATTGAAGTGTGCCCAGGCCCAGAGCTACTTTGCTGGGCATGACTGTGTTTGACCTCTTGGGCCTGGAAGTCTGGTGGTAGTAGTAGTATGATTTAAAGGCACAAAGTGATTGAAGTGTGCCCAGGCCCAGAGCTACTTTGCTGGGCATGAATGTGTTTGAACTCTTGGGCCTGGAAGTCTATTTCTAGGCTTATATAAAGGGTCAAACATCTTGAAGTGTGCCCAGGCCCAGAGCTACTTTGCTGTGCATGACTGTGGTTGACCTCTTGGCCCTGGAAGTCTGGTGGTAGTAGTAGTATGATTTAAAGGCACAAAGTGAATGAAGTGTGCCCAGGCCCAGAGCTACTTTGCTGGGCATGAATGTGTTTGAACTCTTGGCCCTGGAAGTCTGGTGGTAGTAGTAGTATGATTTAAAGGCACAAAGTGATTGAAGTGTGCCCAGGCCCAGAGCTACTTTGCTGTGCATGACTGTGGTTGACCTCTTGGCCCTGGAAGTCTGGTGGTGGTAGTAGTAGTATGATTTAAAGGCACAAAGTGAATGAAGTGTGCCCAGGCCCAGATCTACTTTGCTGGGCATGACTGTGTTTGACCTCTTGGGCCTGGAAGTCTGGTAGTAGTAGTATGATTTAAAGGCACAAAGTGATTGAAGTGTGCCCAGGCCCAGAGCTACTTTGCTGGGCATGAATGTGTTTGACCTCTTGGGCCTGGAAGTCTGGTGGTAGTAGTAGTATGATTTAAAGGTACAAAGTGAATGAAGTGTGCCCAGGCCCAGAGCTACTTTGCTGGGCATGACTGTGTTTGACCTCTTGGGCCTGGAAGTCTGGTGGTAGTAGTAGTATGATTTAAAGGCACAAAGTGATTGAAGTGTGCCCAGGCCCAGAGCTACTTTGCTGGGCATGACTGTGTTTGACCTCTTGGGCCTGGAAGTCTGGTAGTAGTAGTATGATTTAAAGGTACAAAGTGAATGAAGTGTGCCCAGGCCCAGAGCTACTTTGCTGGGCATGACTGTGTTTGACCTCTTGGGCCTGGAAGTCTATTTCTAGGCTTATATAAAGGGTCAAACATCTTGAAGTGTGCCCAGGCCCAGAGCTACTTTGCTGTGCATGACTGTGGTTGACCTCTTGGCCCTGGAAGTCTGGTGGTAGTAGTAGTATGATTTAAAGGCACAAAGTGAATGAAGTGTGCCCAGGCCCAGAGCTACTTTGCTGGGCATGAATGTGTTTGAACTCTTGGGCCTGGAAGTCTGGTAGTAGTAGTATGATTTAAAGGCACAAAGTGATTGAAGTGTGCCCAGGCCCAGAGCTACTTTGCTGGGCATGACTGTGTTTGACCTCTTGGGCCTGGAAGTCTGGTGGTAGTAGTAGTATGATTTAAAGGCACAAAGTGATTGAAGTGTGCCCAGGCCCAGAGCTACTTTGCTGGGCATGAATGTGTTTGAACTCTTGGGCCTGGAAGTCTATTTCTAGGCTTATATAAAGGGTCAAACTTCTTGAAGTGTGCCCAGGCCCAGAGCTACTTTGCTGGGCATGACTGTGTTTGACCTCTTGGGCCTGGAAGTCTGGTAGTAGTAGTAGTAGTAGTAGTAGTAGTAGTAGTAGTAGTAGTAGTAGTAGTATGATTTAAAGGTACAAAGTGAATGAAGTGTGCCCAGGCCCACAGCTACTTTGCTGGGCATGACTGTGTTTGACCTCTTGGGCCTGAAAGTCTATTTCTAGGCTTATATAAAGGGTCAAACTTCTTGAAGTGTGCCCAGGCCCAGATCTACTTTGCTGGGCATGACTGTGTTTGACCTCTTGGGCCTGGAAGTCTGGTAGTAGTAGTAGTAGTAGTAGTAGTAGTAGTAGTATGATTTAAAGGTACAAAGTGAATGAAGTGTGCCCAGGCCCAGAGCTACTTTGCTGGGCATGACTGTGTTTGACCTCTTGGGCCTGGAAGTCTATTTCTAGGCTTATATAAAGGGTCAAACTTCTTGAAGTGTGCCCAGGCCCAGAGCTACTTTGCTGTGTATGACTGTGTGACCTCTTGGCCCTGGAATTCTGGTGGTAGTAGTAGTATGATTTAAAGGCACAAAGTGAATGAAGTGTGCCCAGGCCCAGAGCTACTTTGCTGGGCATGACTGTGTTTGACCTCTTGGGCCTGGAAGTCTGGTAGTAGTAGTAGTAGTAGTAGTAGTAGTAGTAGTATGATTTAAAGGTACAAAGTGAATGAAGTGTGCCCAGGCCCAGAGCTACTTTGCTGGGCATGACTGTGTTTGACCTCTTGGGCCTGGAAGTCTATTTCTAGGCTTATATAAAGGGTCAAACATCTTGAAGTGTGCCCAGGCCCAGAGCTACTTTGCTGGGCATGAATGTGTTTGAACTCTTGGGCCTGGAAGTCTGGTAGTAGTAGTATGATTTAAAGGCACAAAGTGATTGAAGTGTGCCCAGGCCCAGAGCTACTTTGCTGGGCATGACTGTGTTTGACCTCTTGGGCCTGGAAGTCTGGTGGTAGTAGTAGTATGATTTAAAGGCACAAAGTGATTGAAGTGTGCCCAGGCCCAGAGCTACTTTGCTGGGCATGAATGTGTTTGAACTCTTGGGCCTGGAAGTCTATTTCTAGGCTTATATAAAGGGTCAAACATCTTGAAGTGTGCCCAGGCCCAGAGCTACTTTGCTGTGCATGACTGTGGTTGACCTCTTGGCCCTGGAAGTCTGGTGGTAGTAGTAGTATGATTTAAAGGCACAAAGTGAATGAAGTGTGCCCAGGCCCAGAGCTACTTTGCTGGGCATGAATGTGTTTGAACTCTTGGGCCTGGAAGTCTGGTAGTAGTAGTATGATTTAAAGGCACAAAGTGATTGAAGTGTGCCCAGGCCCAGAGCTACTTTGCTGGGCATGACTGTGTTTGACCTCTTGGGCCTGGAAGTCTGGTGGTAGTAGTAGTATGATTTAAAGGCACAAAGTGATTGAAGTGTGCCCAGGCCCAGAGCTACTTTGCTGGGCATGAATGTGTTTGAACTCTTGGGCCTGGAAGTCTATTTCTAGGCTTATATAAAGGGTCAAACTTCTTGAAGTGTGCCCAGGCCCAGAGCTACTTTGCTGGGCATGACTGTGTTTGACCTCTTGGGCCTGGAAGTCTGGTAGTAGTAGTAGTAGTAGTAGTAGTAGTAGTAGTAGTAGTAGTAGTAGTAGTATGATTTAAAGGTACAAAGTGAATGAAGTGTGCCCAGGCCCACAGCTACTTTGCTGGGCATGACTGTGTTTGACCTCTTGGGCCTGAAAGTCTATTTCTAGGCTTATATAAAGGGTCAAACTTCTTGAAGTGTGCCCAGGCCCAGAGCTACTTTGCTGGGCATGACTGTGTTTGACCTCTGGGGCCTGGAAGTCTGGTAGTAGTAGTATGATTTAAAGACACAAAGTGATTGAAGTGTGCCCAGGCCCAGAGCTACTTTGCTGGGCATGAATGTGTTTGAACTCTTGGGCCTGGAAGTCTGGTAGTAGTAGTATGATTTAAAGGTACAAAGTGAATGAAGTGTGCCCAGGCCCAGAGCTACTTTGCTGTGCATGACTGTGTTTGACCTCTTGGCTCTGGAAGTCTATTTCTAGGCTTATATAAAGGGTCAAACTTCTTGAAGTGTGCCCAGGCCCAGAGCTACTTTGCTGGGCATGACTGTGTTTGACCTCTGGGGCCTGGAAGTCTGGTAGTAGTAGTATGATTTAAAGGCACAAAGTGATTGAAGTGTGCCCAGGCCCAGAGCTACTTTGCTGGGTATGATTCTGTGACCTCTTGGGTCTGGAAATGTGGTACTTTGAATGATTAAAAGAGTGAAACGGTCTGAAGTGTGCGCAGGTGTAAAGCAACCTTGCTAGGCATGAAGGTGTGACCTCCAGGGCCTGGAAGTCTGGTGGTAGTAGTAGTATGATTTAAAGGCACAAAGTGATTGAAGTGTGCCCAGGCCCAGAGCTACTTTGCTGGGCATGAATGTGTTTGACCTCTTGGGCCTGGAAGTCTGGTGGTAGTAGTAGTATGATTTAAAGGTACAAAGTGAATGAAGTGTGCCCAGGCCCAGAGCTACTTTGCTGTGCATGACTGTGTTTGAACTCTTGGGCCTGGAAGTCTATTTCTAGGCTTATATAAAGGGTCAAACATCTTGAAGTGTGCCCAGGCCCAGAGCTACTTTGCTGTGCATGACTGTGGTTGACCTCTTGGCCCTGGAAGTCTGGTGGTAGTAGTAGTATGATTTAAAGGCACAAAGTGAATGAAGTGTGCCCAGGCCCAGAGCTACTTTGCTGGGCATGAATGTGTTTGAACTCTTGGGCCTGGAAGTCTGGTAGTAGTAGTAGTAGTAGTAGTAGTAGTAGTAGTAGTAGTATGATTTAAAGGCACAAAGTGCTTGAAGTGTGCCCAGGCCCAGAGCTACTTTGCTGTGCATGACTGTGTTTGACCTCTTGGCTCTGGAAGTCTATTTCTAGGCTTATATAAAGGGTCAAACTTCTTGAAGTGTGCCCAGGCCCAGAGCTACTTTGCTGTGTATGACTGTGTGACCTCTTGGCCCTGGAATTCTGGTGGTAGTAGTAGTATGATTTAAAGGCACAAAGTGAATGAAGTGTGCCCAGGCCCAGAGCTACTTTGCTGGGCATGACTGTGTTTGACCTCTTGGGCCTGGAAGTCTGGTAGTAGTAGTATGATTTAAAGGCACAAAGTGATTGAAGTGTGCCCAGGCCCAGAGCTACTTTGCTGGGCATGAATGTGTTTGAACTCTTGGGCCTGGAAGTCTATTTCTAGGCTTATATAAAGGGACAAACTTCTTGAAGTGTGCCCAGGCCCAGAGCTACTTTGCTGTGTATGACTGTGTGACCTCTTGGCCCTGGAATTCTGGTGGTAGTAGTAGTAGTAGTAGTATGATTTAAAGGTACAAAGTGAATGAAGTGTGCCCAGGCCCAGAGCTACTTTGCTGGGCATGACTGTGTTTGACCTCTTGGGCCTGGAAGTCTGGTAGTAGTAGTAGTAGTAGTATGATTTAAAGGCACAAAGTGATTGAAGTGTGCCCAGGCCCAGAGCTACTTTGCTGGGCATGAATGTGTTTGAACTCTTGGGTCTGGAAGTCTGGTAGTAGTAGTATGATTTAAAGGTACAAAGTGAATGAAGTGTGCCCAGGCCCAGAGCTACTTTGCTGTGCATGACTGTGTTTGAACTCTTGGGCCTGGAAGTCTATTTCTAGGCTTATATAAAGGGTCAAACATCTTGAAGTGTGCCCAGGCCCAGAGCTACTTTGCTGTGCATGACTGTGGTTGACCTCTTGGCCCTGGAAGTCTGGTGGTAGTAGTAGTATGATTTAAAGGCACAAAGTGAATGAAGTGTGCCCAGGCCCAGAGCTACTTTGCTGGGCATGAATGTGTTTGAACTCTTGGGCCTGGAAGTCTGGTAGTAGTAGTATGATTTAAAGGCACAAAGTGAATGAAGTGTGCCCAGGCCCAGAGCTACTTTGCTGTGCATGACTGTGTTTGACCTCTTGGCTCTGGAAGTCTATTTCTAGGCTTATATAAAGGGTCAAACTTCTTGAAGTGTGCCCAGGCCCAGAGCTACTTTGCTGTGTATGACTGTGTGACCTCTTGGCCCTGGAATTCTGGTGGTAGTAGTAGTAGTATGATTTAAAGGCACAAAGTGAATGAAGTGTGCCCAGGCCCAGAGCTACTTTGCTGGGCATGACTGTGTTTGACCTCTTGGGCCTGGAAGTCTGGTAGTAGTAGTATGATTTAAAGGCACAAAGTGATTGAAGTGTGCCCAGGCCCAGAGCTACTTTGCTGGGCATGAATGTGTTTGAACTCTTGGGCCTGGAAGTCTATTTCTAGGCTTATATAAAGGGACAAACTTCTTGAAGTGTGCCCAGGCCCAGAGCTACTTTGCTGTGTATGACTGTGTGACCTCTTGGCCCTGGAATTCTGGTGGTAGTAGTAGTAGTAGTAGTATGATTTAAAGGTACAAAGTGAATGAAGTGTGCCCAGGCCCAGAGCTACTTTGCTGGGCATGACTGTGTTTGACCTCTTGGGCCTGGAAGTCTGGTAGTAGTAGTAGTAGTAGTAGTAGTAGTAGTAGTAGTAGTATGATTTAAAGGTACAAAGTGAATGAAGTGTGCCCAGGCCCAGAGCTACTTTGCTGGGCATGACTGTGTTTGACCTCTTGGGCCTGGAAGTCTATTTCTAGGCTTATATAAAGGGTCAAACTTCTTGAAGTGTGCCCAGGCCCAGAGCTACTTTGCTGTGTATGACTGTGTGACCTCTTGGCCCTGGAATTCTGGTGGTAGTAGTAGTATGATTTAAAGGCACAAAGTGAATGAAGTGTGCCCAGGCCCAGAGCTACTTTGCTGGGCATGACTGTGTTTGACCTCTTGGGCCTGGAAGTCTGGTAGTAGTAGTATGATTTAAAGGCACAAAGTGATTGAAGTGTGCCCAGGCCCAGAGCTACTTTGCTGGGCATGAATGTGTTTGACCTCTTGGGCCTGGAAGTCTATTTCTAGGCTTATATAAAGGGTCAAACTTCTTGAAGTGTGCCCAGGCCCAGAGCTACTTTGCTGGGCATGACTGTGTTTGACCTCTTGGGTCTGGAAGTCTGGTAGTAGTAGTAGTATGATTTAAAGGCACAAAGTGATTGAAGTGTGCCCAGGCACAGAGCTACTTTGCTGGGCATGAATGTGTTTGACCTCTTGGGCCTGGAAGTCTGGTAGTAGTAGTATGATTTAAAGGCACAAAGTGATTGAAGTGTGCCCAGGCCCAGAGCTACTTTGCTGGGCATGAATGTGTTTGACCTCTTGGGCCTGGAAGTCTGGTGGTAGTAGTAGTATGATTTAAAGGTACAAAGTGAATGAAGTGTGCCCAGGCCCAGAGCTACTTTGCTGTGAATGACTGTGTTTGAACTCTTGGGCCTGGAAGTCTATTTCTAGGCTTATATAAAGGGTCAAACATCTTGAATTGTGCCCAGGCCCAGAGCTACTTTGCTGTGCATGACTGTGGTTGACCTCTTGGCCCTGGAAGTCTGGTGGTAGTAGTAGTATGATTTAAAGGCACAAAGTGAATGAAGTGTGCCCAGGCCCAGAGCTACTTTGCTGGGCATGACTGTGTTTGACGTCTTGGGCCTGGAAGTCTGGTAGTAGTAGTATGATTTAAAGGCACAAAGTGATTGAAGTGTGCCCAGGCCCAGAGCTACTTTGCTGGGCATGACTATGTTTGACCTCTTGGGCCTGGAAGTCTGGTAGTAGTAGTATGATTTAAAGGCACAAAGTGATTGAAGTGTGCCCAGGCCCAGAGCTACTTTGCTGGGCATGAATGTGTTTGACCTCTTGGGCCTGGAAGTCTGGTGGTAGTAGTAGTATGATTTAAAGGTACAAAGTGAATGAAGTGTGCCCAGGCCCAGAGCTACTTTGCTGTGCATGACTGTGTTTGAACTCTTGGGCCTGGAAGTCTATTTCTAGGCTTATATAAAGGGTCAAACATCTTGAAGTGTGCCCAGGCCCAGAGCTACTTTGCTGTGCATGACTGTGGTTGACCTCTTGGCCCTGGAAGTCTGGTGGTGGTAGTAGTAGTATGATTTAAAGGCACAAAGTGAATGAAGTGTGCCCAGGCCCAGAGCTACTTTGCTGGGCATGACTGTGTTTGACCTCTTGGGCCTGGAAGTCTGGTAGTAGTAGTATGATTTAAAGGCACAAAGTGATTGAAGTGTGCCCAGGCCCAGAGCTACTTTGCTGGGCATGAATGTGTTTGACCTCTTGGCCCTGGAAGTCTGGTGGTAGTAGTAGTATGATTTAAAGGCACAAAGTGATTGCAGTGTGCCCAGGCCCAGAGCTACTTTGCTGGGCATGACTGTGTTTGACCTCTTGGGCCTGGAAGTCTGGTAGTAGTAGTAGTAGTAGTAGTAGTAGTATGATTTAAAGGTACAAAGTGAATGAAGTGTGCCCAGGCCCAGAGCTACTTTGCTGGGCATGACTGTGTTTGACCTCTTGGGCCTGGAAGTCTATTTCTAGGCTTATATAAAGGGTCAAACTTCTTGAAGTGTGCCCAGGCCCAGAGCTACTTTGCTGGGCATGACTGTGTTTGACCTCTGGGGCCTGGAAGTCTGGTAGTAGTAGTATGATTTAAAGGCACAAAGTGATTGAAGTGTGCCCAGGCCCAGAGCTACTTTGCTGGGCATGAATGTGTTTGAACTCTTGGGCCTGGAAGTCTGGTAGTAGTAGTATGATTTAAAGGCACAAAGTGATTGAAGTGTGCCCAGGCCCAGAGCTACTTTGCTGTGCATGACTGTGGTTGACCTCTTGGCCCTGGAAGTCTGGTGGTAGTAGTAGTATGATTTAAAGGCACAAAGTGATTGAAGTGTGCCCAGGCCCAGAGCTACTTTGCTGGGCATGACTGTGTTTGACCTCTTGGGCCTGGAAGTCTGGTAGTAGTAGTAGTAGTAGTAGTAGTAGTAGTAGTAGTATGATTTAAAGGTACAAAGTGAATGAAGTGTGCCCAGGCCCAGAGCTACTTTGCTGGGCATGACTGTGTTTGACGTCTTGGGCCTGGAAGTCTGGTAGTAGTAGTATGATTTAAAGGTACAAAGTGAATGAAGTGTGCCCAGGCCCAGAGCTACTTTGCTGGGCATGACTGTGTTTGACCTCTTGGGCCTGGAAGTCTATTTCTAGGCTTATATAAAGGGTCAAACTTCTTGAAGTGTGCCCAGGCCCAGAGCTACTTTGCTGGGCATGACTGTGTTTGACCTCTTGGGTCTGGAAGTCTGGTAGTAGTAGTAGTATGATTTAAAGGCACAAAGTGATTGAAGTGTGCCCAGGCCCAGAGCTACTTTGCTGGGCATGACTGTGTTTGACCTCTTGGCTCTGGAAGTCTATTTCTAGGCTTATATAAAGGGTCAAACATCTTGAAGTGTGCCCAGGCCCAGAGCTACTTTGCTGGGCATGAATGTGTTTGAACTCTTGGGCCTGGAAGTCTGGTGGTAGTAGTAGTATGATTTAAAGGCACAAAGTGATTGAAGTGTGCCCAGGCCCAGAGCTACTTTGCTGTGCATGACTGTGGTTGACCTCTTGGCCCTGGAAGTCTGGTGGTGGTAGTAGTAGTATGATTTAAAGGCACAAAGTGAATGAAGTGTGCCCAGGCCCAGATCTACTTTGCTGGGCATGACTGTGTTTGACCTCTTGGGCCTGGAAGTCTGGTAGTAGTAGTATGATTTAAAGGCACAAAGTGATTGAAGTGTGCCCAGGCCCAGAGCTACTTTGCTGGGCATGAATGTGTTTGACCTCTTGGGCCTGGAAGTCTGGTGGTAGTAGTAGTATGATTTAAAGGTACAAAGTGAATGAAGTGTGCCCAGGCCCAGAGCTACTTTGCTGGGCATGACTGTGTTTGACCTCTTGGGCCTGGAAGTCTGGTGGTAGTAGTAGTATGATTTAAAGGCACAAAGTGATTGAAGTGTGCCCAGGCCCAGAGCTACTTTGCTGGGCATGACTGTGTTTGACCTCTTGGGCCTGGAAGTCTGGTAGTAGTAGTATGATTTAAAGGTACAAAGTGAATGAAGTGTGCCCAGGCCCAGAGCTACTTTGCTGGGCATGACTGTGTTTGACCTCTTGGGCCTGGAAGTCTATTTCTAGGCTTATATAAAGGGTCAAACATCTTGAAGTGTGCCCAGGCCCAGAGCTACTTTGCTGTGCATGACTGTGGTTGACCTCTTGGCCCTGGAAGTCTGGTGGTAGTAGTAGTATGATTTAAAGGCACAAAGTGAATGAAGTGTGCCCAGGCCCAGAGCTACTTTGCTGGGCATGAATGTGTTTGAACTCTTGGGCCTGGAAGTCTGGTAGTAGTAGTATGATTTAAAGGCACAAAGTGATTGAAGTGTGCCCAGGCCCAGAGCTACTTTGCTGGGCATGACTGTGTTTGACCTCTTGGGCCTGGAAGTCTGGTGGTAGTAGTAGTATGATTTAAAGGCACAAAGTGATTGAAGTGTGCCCAGGCCCAGAGCTACTTTGCTGGGCATGAATGTGTTTGAACTCTTGGGCCTGGAAGTCTATTTCTAGGCTTATATAAAGGGTCAAACTTCTTGAAGTGTGCCCAGGCCCAGAGCTACTTTGCTGGGCATGACTGTGTTTGACCTCTTGGGCCTGGAAGTCTGGTAGTAGTAGTAGTAGTAGTAGTAGTAGTAGTAGTAGTAGTAGTAGTAGTAGTATGATTTAAAGGTACAAAGTGAATGAAGTGTGCCCAGGCCCACAGCTACTTTGCTGGGCATGACTGTGTTTGACCTCTTGGGCCTGAAAGTCTATTTCTAGGCTTATATAAAGGGTCAAACTTCTTGAAGTGTGCCCAGGCCCAGATCTACTTTGCTGGGCATGACTGTGTTTGACCTCTTGGGCCTGGAAGTCTGGTAGTAGTAGTAGTAGTAGTAGTAGTAGTAGTAGTATGATTTAAAGGTACAAAGTGAATGAAGTGTGCCCAGGCCCAGAGCTACTTTGCTGGGCATGACTGTGTTTGACCTCTTGGGCCTGGAAGTCTATTTCTAGGCTTATATAAAGGGTCAAACTTCTTGAAGTGTGCCCAGGCCCAGAGCTACTTTGCTGTGTATGACTGTGTGACCTCTTGGCCCTGGAATTCTGGTGGTAGTAGTAGTATGATTTAAAGGCACAAAGTGAATGAAGTGTGCCCAGGCCCAGAGCTACTTTGCTGGGCATGACTGTGTTTGACCTCTTGGGCCTGGAAGTCTGGTAGTAGTAGTAGTAGTAGTAGTAGTAGTAGTAGTATGATTTAAAGGTACAAAGTGAATGAAGTGTGCCCAGGCCCAGAGCTACTTTGCTGGGCATGACTGTGTTTGACCTCTTGGGCCTGGAAGTCTATTTCTAGGCTTATATAAAGGGTCAAACATCTTGAAGTGTGCCCAGGCCCAGAGCTACTTTGCTGGGCATGAATGTGTTTGAACTCTTGGGCCTGGAAGTCTGGTAGTAGTAGTATGATTTAAAGGCACAAAGTGATTGAAGTGTGCCCAGGCCCAGAGCTACTTTGCTGGGCATGACTGTGTTTGACCTCTTGGGCCTGGAAGTCTGGTGGTAGTAGTAGTATGATTTAAAGGCACAAAGTGATTGAAGTGTGCCCAGGCCCAGAGCTACTTTGCTGGGCATGAATGTGTTTGAACTCTTGGGCCTGGAAGTCTATTTCTAGGCTTATATAAAGGGTCAAACATCTTGAAGTGTGCCCAGGCCCAGAGCTACTTTGCTGTGCATGACTGTGGTTGACCTCTTGGCCCTGGAAGTCTGGTGGTAGTAGTAGTATGATTTAAAGGCACAAAGTGAATGAAGTGTGCCCAGGCCCAGAGCTACTTTGCTGGGCATGAATGTGTTTGAACTCTTGGGCCTGGAAGTCTGGTAGTAGTAGTATGATTTAAAGGCACAAAGTGATTGAAGTGTGCCCAGGCCCAGAGCTACTTTGCTGGGCATGACTGTGTTTGACCTCTTGGGCCTGGAAGTCTGGTGGTAGTAGTAGTATGATTTAAAGGCACAAAGTGATTGAAGTGTGCCCAGGCCCAGAGCTACTTTGCTGGGCATGAATGTGTTTGAACTCTTGGGCCTGGAAGTCTATTTCTAGGCTTATATAAAGGGTCAAACTTCTTGAAGTGTGCCCAGGCCCAGAGCTACTTTGCTGGGCATGACTGTGTTTGACCTCTTGGGCCTGGAAGTCTGGTAGTAGTAGTAGTAGTAGTAGTAGTAGTAGTAGTAGTAGTAGTAGTAGTAGTATGATTTAAAGGTACAAAGTGAATGAAGTGTGCCCAGGCCCACAGCTACTTTGCTGGGCATGACTGTGTTTGACCTCTTGGGCCTGAAAGTCTATTTCTAGGCTTATATAAAGGGTCAAACTTCTTGAAGTGTGCCCAGGCCCAGAGCTACTTTGCTGGGCATGACTGTGTTTGACCTCTGGGGCCTGGAAGTCTGGTAGTAGTAGTATGATTTAAAGACACAAAGTGATTGAAGTGTGCCCAGGCCCAGAGCTACTTTGCTGGGCATGAATGTGTTTGAACTCTTGGGCCTGGAAGTCTGGTAGTAGTAGTATGATTTAAAGGTACAAAGTGAATGAAGTGTGCCCAGGCCCAGAGCTACTTTGCTGTGCATGACTGTGTTTGACCTCTTGGCTCTGGAAGTCTATTTCTAGGCTTATATAAAGGGTCAAACTTCTTGAAGTGTGCCCAGGCCCAGAGCTACTTTGCTGGGCATGACTGTGTTTGACCTCTGGGGCCTGGAAGTCTGGTAGTAGTAGTATGATTTAAAGGCACAAAGTGATTGAAGTGTGCCCAGGCCCAGAGCTACTTTGCTGGGCATGAATGTGTTTGAACTCTTGGGCCTGGAAGTCTGGTAGTAGTAGTATGATTTAAAGGCACAAAGTGATTGAAGTGTGCCCAGGCCCAGAGCTACTTTGCTGTGCATGACTGTGGTTGACCTCTTGGCCCTGGAAGTCTGGTGGTAGTAGTAGTATGATTTAAAGGCACAAAGTGATTGAAGTGTGCCCAGGCCCAGAGCTACTTTGCTGGGCATGACTGTGTTTGACCTCTTGGGCCTGGAAGTCTGGTAGTAGTAGTAGTAGTAGTAGTAGTAGTAGTAGTAGTATGATTTAAAGGTACAAAGTGAATGAAGTGTGCCCAGGCCCAGAGCTACTTTGCTGGGCATGACTGTGTTTGACGTCTTGGGCCTGGAAGTCTGGTAGTAGTAGTATGATTTAAAGGTACAAAGTGAATGAAGTGTGCCCAGGCCCAGAGCTACTTTGCTGGGCATGACTGTGTTTGACCTCTTGGGCCTGGAAGTCTATTTCTAGGCTTATATAAAGGGTCAAACTTCTTGAAGTGTGCCCAGGCCCAGAGCTACTTTGCTGGGCATGACTGTGTTTGACCTCTTGGGTCTGGAAGTCTGGTAGTAGTAGTAGTATGATTTAAAGGCACAAAGTGATTGAAGTGTGCCCAGGCCCAGAGCTACTTTGCTGGGCATGACTGTGTTTGACCTCTTGGCTCTGGAAGTCTATTTCTAGGCTTATATAAAGGGTCAAACATCTTGAAGTGTGCCCAGGCCCAGAGCTACTTTGCTGGGCATGAATGTGTTTGAACTCTTGGGCCTGGAAGTCTGGTGGTAGTAGTAGTATGATTTAAAGGCACAAAGTGATTGAAGTGTGCCCAGGCCCAGAGCTACTTTGCTGGGCATGAATGTGTTTGACCTCTTGGGCCTGGAAGTCTATTTCTAGGCTTATATAAAGGGTCAAACTTCTTGAAGTGTGCCCAGGCCCAGAGCTACTTTGCTGGGCATGACTGTGTTTGACCTCTTGGGTCTGGAAGTCTGGTAGTAGTAGTAGTATGATTTAAAGGCACAAAGTGATTGAAGTGTGCCCAGGCCCAGAGCTACTTTGCTGGGCATGAATGTGTTTGACCTCTTGGGCCTGGAAGTCTGGTAGTAGTAGTATGATTTAAAGGCACAAAGTGATTGAAGTGTGCCCAGGCCCAGAGCTACTTTGCTGGGCATGAATGTGTTTGACCTCTTGGGCCTGGAAGTCTGGTGGTAGTAGTAGTATGATTTAAAGGTACAAAGTGAATGAAGTGTGCCCAGGCCCAGAGCTACTTTGCTGTGAATGACTGTGTTTGAACTCTTGGGCCTGGAAGTCTATTTCTAGGCTTATATAAAGGGTCAAACATCTTGAATTGTGCCCAGGCCCAGAGCTACTTTGCTGTGCATGACTGTGGTTGACCTCTTGGCCCTGGAAGTCTGGTGGTAGTAGTAGTATGATTTAAAGGCACAAAGTGAATGAAGTGTGCCCAGGCCCAGAGCTACTTTGCTGGGCATGACTGTGTTTGACGTCTTGGGCCTGGAAGTCTGGTAGTAGTAGTATGATTTAAAGGCACAAAGTGATTGAAGTGTGCCCAGGCCCAGAGCTACTTTGCTGGGCATGACTATGTTTGACCTCTTGGGCCTGGAAGTCTGGTAGTAGTAGTATGATTTAAAGGCACAAAGTGATTGAAGTGTGCCCAGGCCCAGAGCTACTTTGCTGGGCATGAATGTGTTTGACCTCTTGGGCCTGGAAGTCTGGTGGTAGTAGTAGTATGATTTAAAGGTACAAAGTGAATGAAGTGTGCCCAGGCCCAGAGCTACTTTGCTGTGCATGACTGTGTTTGAACTCTTGGGCCTGGAAGTCTATTTCTAGGCTTATATAAAGGGTCAAACATCTTGAAGTGTGCCCAGGCCCAGAGCTACTTTGCTGTGCATGACTGTGGTTGACCTCTTGGCCCTGGAAGTCTGGTGGTGGTAGTAGTAGTATGATTTAAAGGCACAAAGTGAATGAAGTGTGCCCAGGCCCAGAGCTACTTTGCTGGGCATGACTGTGTTTGACCTCTTGGGCCTGGAAGTCTGGTAGTAGTAGTATGATTTAAAGGCACAAAGTGATTGAAGTGTGCCCAGGCCCAGAGCTACTTTGCTGGGCATGAATGTGTTTGACCTCTTGGCCCTGGAAGTCTGGTGGTAGTAGTAGTATGATTTAAAGGCACAAAGTGATTGCAGTGTGCCCAGGCCCAGAGCTACTTTGCTGGGCATGACTGTGTTTGACCTCTTGGGCCTGGAAGTCTGGTAGTAGTAGTAGTAGTAGTAGTAGTAGTATGATTTAAAGGTACAAAGTGAATGAAGTGTGCCCAGGCCCAGAGCTACTTTGCTGGGCATGACTGTGTTTGACCTCTTGGGCCTGGAAGTCTATTTCTAGGCTTATATAAAGGGTCAAACTTCTTGAAGTGTGCCCAGGCCCAGAGCTACTTTGCTGTGTATGACTGTGTGACCTCTTGGCCCTGGAATTCTGGTGGTAGTAGTAGTATGATTTAAAGGCACAAAGTGAATGAAGTGTGCCCAGGCCCAGAGCTACTTTGCTGGGCATGACTGTGTTTGACCTCTTGGGCCTGGAAGTCTGGTAGTAGTAGTAGTAGTAGTAGTAGTAGTAGTAGTATGATTTAAAGGTACAAAGTGAATGAAGTGTGCCCAGGCCCAGAGCTACTTTGCTGGGCATGACTGTGTTTGACCTCTTGGGCCTGGAAGTCTATTTCTAGGCTTATATAAAGGGTCAAACATCTTGAAGTGTGCCCAGGCCCAGAGCTACTTTGCTGGGCATGAATGTGTTTGAACTCTTGGGCCTGGAAGTCTGGTAGTAGTAGTATGATTTAAAGGCACAAAGTGATTGAAGTGTGCCCAGGCCCAGAGCTACTTTGCTGGGCATGACTGTGTTTGACCTCTTGGGCCTGGAAGTCTGGTGGTAGTAGTAGTATGATTTAAAGGCACAAAGTGATTGAAGTGTGCCCAGGCCCAGAGCTACTTTGCTGGGCATGAATGTGTTTGAACTCTTGGGCCTGGAAGTCTATTTCTAGGCTTATATAAAGGGTCAAACATCTTGAAGTGTGCCCAGGCCCAGAGCTACTTTGCTGTGCATGACTGTGGTTGACCTCTTGGCCCTGGAAGTCTGGTGGTAGTAGTAGTATGATTTAAAGGCACAAAGTGAATGAAGTGTGCCCAGGCCCAGAGCTACTTTGCTGGGCATGAATGTGTTTGAACTCTTGGGCCTGGAAGTCTGGTAGTAGTAGTATGATTTAAAGGCACAAAGTGATTGAAGTGTGCCCAGGCCCAGAGCTACTTTGCTGGGCATGACTGTGTTTGACCTCTTGGGCCTGGAAGTCTGGTGGTAGTAGTAGTATGATTTAAAGGCACAAAGTGATTGAAGTGTGCCCAGGCCCAGAGCTACTTTGCTGGGCATGAATGTGTTTGAACTCTTGGGCCTGGAAGTCTATTTCTAGGCTTATATAAAGGGTCAAACTTCTTGAAGTGTGCCCAGGCCCAGAGCTACTTTGCTGGGCATGACTGTGTTTGACCTCTTGGGCCTGGAAGTCTGGTAGTAGTAGTAGTAGTAGTAGTAGTAGTAGTAGTAGTAGTAGTAGTAGTAGTATGATTTAAAGGTACAAAGTGAATGAAGTGTGCCCAGGCCCACAGCTACTTTGCTGGGCATGACTGTGTTTGACCTCTTGGGCCTGAAAGTCTATTTCTAGGCTTATATAAAGGGTCAAACTTCTTGAAGTGTGCCCAGGCCCAGAGCTACTTTGCTGGGCATGACTGTGTTTGACCTCTGGGGCCTGGAAGTCTGGTAGTAGTAGTATGATTTAAAGACACAAAGTGATTGAAGTGTGCCCAGGCCCAGAGCTACTTTGCTGGGCATGAATGTGTTTGAACTCTTGGGCCTGGAAGTCTGGTAGTAGTAGTATGATTTAAAGGTACAAAGTGAATGAAGTGTGCCCAGGCCCAGAGCTACTTTGCTGTGCATGACTGTGTTTGACCTCTTGGCTCTGGAAGTCTATTTCTAGGCTTATATAAAGGGTCAAACTTCTTGAAGTGTGCCCAGGCCCAGAGCTACTTTGCTGGGCATGACTGTGTTTGACCTCTGGGGCCTGGAAGTCTGGTAGTAGTAGTATGATTTAAAGGCACAAAGTGATTGAAGTGTGCCCAGGCCCAGAGCTACTTTGCTGGGTATGATTCTGTGACCTCTTGGGTCTGGAAATGTGGTACTTTGAATGATTAAAAGAGTGAAACGGTCTGAAGTGTGCGCAGGTGTAAAGCAACCTTGCTAGGCATGAAGGTGTGACCTCCAGGGCCTGGAAGTCTGGTGGTAGTAGTAGTATGATTTAAAGGCACAAAGTGATTGAAGTGTGCCCAGGCCCAGAGCTACTTTGCTGGGCATGAATGTGTTTGACCTCTTGGGCCTGGAAGTCTGGTGGTAGTAGTAGTATGATTTAAAGGTACAAAGTGAATGAAGTGTGCCCAGGCCCAGAGCTACTTTGCTGTGCATGACTGTGTTTGAACTCTTGGGCCTGGAAGTCTATTTCTAGGCTTATATAAAGGGTCAAACATCTTGAAGTGTGCCCAGGCCCAGAGCTACTTTGCTGTGCATGACTGTGGTTGACCTCTTGGCCCTGGAAGTCTGGTGGTAGTAGTAGTATGATTTAAAGGCACAAAGTGAATGAAGTGTGCCCAGGCCCAGAGCTACTTTGCTGGGCATGAATGTGTTTGAACTCTTGGGCCTGGAAGTCTGGTAGTAGTAGTAGTAGTAGTAGTAGTAGTAGTAGTAGTAGTATGATTTAAAGGCACAAAGTGCTTGAAGTGTGCCCAGGCCCAGAGCTACTTTGCTGTGCATGACTGTGTTTGACCTCTTGGCTCTGGAAGTCTATTTCTAGGCTTATATAAAGGGTCAAACTTCTTGAAGTGTGCCCAGGCCCAGAGCTACTTTGCTGTGTATGACTGTGTGACCTCTTGGCCCTGGAATTCTGGTGGTAGTAGTAGTATGATTTAAAGGCACAAAGTGAATGAAGTGTGCCCAGGCCCAGAGCTACTTTGCTGGGCATGACTGTGTTTGACCTCTTGGGCCTGGAAGTCTGGTAGTAGTAGTATGATTTAAAGGCACAAAGTGATTGAAGTGTGCCCAGGCCCAGAGCTACTTTGCTGGGCATGAATGTGTTTGAACTCTTGGGCCTGGAAGTCTATTTCTAGGCTTATATAAAGGGACAAACTTCTTGAAGTGTGCCCAGGCCCAGAGCTACTTTGCTGTGTATGACTGTGTGACCTCTTGGCCCTGGAATTCTGGTGGTAGTAGTAGTAGTAGTAGTATGATTTAAAGGTACAAAGTGAATGAAGTGTGCCCAGGCCCAGAGCTACTTTGCTGGGCATGACTGTGTTTGACCTCTTGGGCCTGGAAGTCTGGTAGTAGTAGTAGTAGTAGTATGATTTAAAGGCACAAAGTGATTGAAGTGTGCCCAGGCCCAGAGCTACTTTGCTGGGCATGAATGTGTTTGAACTCTTGGGCCTGGAAGTCTGGTAGTAGTAGTATGATTTAAAGGTACAAAGTGAATGAAGTGTGCCCAGGCCCAGAGCTACTTTGCTGTGCATGACTGTGTTTGAACTCTTGGGCCTGGAAGTCTATTTCTAGGCTTATATAAAGGGTCAAACATCTTGAAGTGTGCCCAGGCCCAGAGCTACTTTGCTGTGCATGACTGTGGTTGACCTCTTGGCCCTGGAAGTCTGGTGGTAGTAGTAGTATGATTTAAAGGCACAAAGTGAATGAAGTGTGCCCAGGCCCAGAGCTACTTTGCTGGGCATGAATGTGTTTGAACTCTTGGGCCTGGAAGTCTGGTAGTAGTAGTATGATTTAAAGGCACAAAGTGAATGAAGTGTGCCCAGGCCCAGAGCTACTTTGCTGTGCATGACTGTGTTTGACCTCTTGGCTCTGGAAGTCTATTTCTAGGCTTATATAAAGGGTCAAACTTCTTGAAGTGTGCCCAGGCCCAGAGCTACTTTGCTGGGCATGACTGTGTTTGACCTCTGGGGCCTGGAAGTCTGGTAGTAGTAGTATGATTTAAAGGCACAAAGTGATTGAAGTGTGCCCAGGCCCAGAGCTACTTTGCTGGGCATGAATGTGTTTGAACTCTTGGGCCTGGAAGTCTGGTAGTAGTAGTATGATTTAAAGGCACAAAGTGATTGAAGTGTGCCCAGGCCCAGAGCTACTTTGCTGTGCATGACTGTGGTTGACCTCTTGGCCCTGGAAGTCTGGTGGTAGTAGTAGTATGATTTAAAGGCACAAAGTGATTGAAGTGTGCCCAGGCCCAGAGCTACTTTGCTGGGCATGACTGTGTTTGACCTCTTGGGCCTGGAAGTCTGGTAGTAGTAGTAGTAGTAGTAGTAGTAGTAGTAGTAGTATGATTTAAAGGTACAAAGTGAATGAAGTGTGCCCAGGCCCAGAGCTACTTTGCTGGGCATGACTGTGTTTGACGTCTTGGGCCTGGAAGTCTGGTAGTAGTAGTATGATTTAAAGGTACAAAGTGAATGAAGTGTGCCCAGGCCCAGAGCTACTTTGCTGGGCATGACTGTGTTTGACCTCTTGGGCCTGGAAGTCTATTTCTAGGCTTATATAAAGGGTCAAACTTCTTGAAGTGTGCCCAGGCCCAGAGCTACTTTGCTGGGCATGACTGTGTTTGACCTCTTGGGTCTGGAAGTCTGGTAGTAGTAGTAGTATGATTTAAAGGCACAAAGTGATTGAAGTGTGCCCAGGCCCAGAGCTACTTTGCTGGGCATGACTGTGTTTGACCTCTTGGCTCTGGAAGTCTATTTCTAGGCTTATATAAAGGGTCAAACATCTTGAAGTGTGCCCAGGCCCAGAGCTACTTTGCTGGGCATGAATGTGTTTGAACTCTTGGGCCTGGAAGTCTGGTGGTAGTAGTAGTATGATTTAAAGGCACAAAGTGATTGAAGTGTGCCCAGGCCCAGAGCTACTTTGCTGTGCATGACTGTGGTTGACCTCTTGGCCCTGGAAGTCTGGTGGTGGTAGTAGTAGTATGATTTAAAGGCACAAAGTGAATGAAGTGTGCCCAGGCCCAGATCTACTTTGCTGGGCATGACTGTGTTTGACCTCTTGGGCCTGGAAGTCTGGTAGTAGTAGTATGATTTAAAGGCACAAAGTGATTGAAGTGTGCCCAGGCCCAGAGCTACTTTGCTGGGCATGAATGTGTTTGACCTCTTGGGCCTGGAAGTCTGGTGGTAGTAGTAGTATGATTTAAAGGTACAAAGTGAATGAAGTGTGCCCAGGCCCAGAGCTACTTTGCTGGGCATGACTGTGTTTGACCTCTTGGGCCTGGAAGTCTGGTGGTAGTAGTAGTATGATTTAAAGGCACAAAGTGATTGAAGTGTGCCCAGGCCCAGAGCTACTTTGCTGGGCATGACTGTGTTTGACCTCTTGGGCCTGGAAGTCTGGTAGTAGTAGTATGATTTAAAGGTACAAAGTGAATGAAGTGTGCCCAGGCCCAGAGCTACTTTGCTGGGCATGACTGTGTTTGACCTCTTGGGCCTGGAAGTCTATTTCTAGGCTTATATAAAGGGTCAAACATCTTGAAGTGTGCCCAGGCCCAGAGCTACTTTGCTGTGCATGACTGTGGTTGACCTCTTGGCCCTGGAAGTCTGGTGGTAGTAGTAGTATGATTTAAAGGCACAAAGTGAATGAAGTGTGCCCAGGCCCAGAGCTACTTTGCTGGGCATGAATGTGTTTGAACTCTTGGGCCTGGAAGTCTGGTAGTAGTAGTATGATTTAAAGGCACAAAGTGATTGAAGTGTGCCCAGGCCCAGAGCTACTTTGCTGGGCATGACTGTGTTTGACCTCTTGGGCCTGGAAGTCTGGTGGTAGTAGTAGTATGATTTAAAGGCACAAAGTGATTGAAGTGTGCCCAGGCCCAGAGCTACTTTGCTGGGCATGAATGTGTTTGAACTCTTGGGCCTGGAAGTCTATTTCTAGGCTTATATAAAGGGTCAAACTTCTTGAAGTGTGCCCAGGCCCAGAGCTACTTTGCTGGGCATGACTGTGTTTGACCTCTTGGGCCTGGAAGTCTGGTAGTAGTAGTAGTAGTAGTAGTAGTAGTAGTAGTAGTAGTAGTAGTAGTAGTATGATTTAAAGGTACAAAGTGAATGAAGTGTGCCCAGGCCCACAGCTACTTTGCTGGGCATGACTGTGTTTGACCTCTTGGGCCTGAAAGTCTATTTCTAGGCTTATATAAAGGGTCAAACTTCTTGAAGTGTGCCCAGGCCCAGATCTACTTTGCTGGGCATGACTGTGTTTGACCTCTTGGGCCTGGAAGTCTGGTAGTAGTAGTAGTAGTAGTAGTAGTAGTAGTAGTATGATTTAAAGGTACAAAGTGAATGAAGTGTGCCCAGGCCCAGAGCTACTTTGCTGGGCATGACTGTGTTTGACCTCTTGGGCCTGGAAGTCTATTTCTAGGCTTATATAAAGGGTCAAACTTCTTGAAGTGTGCCCAGGCCCAGAGCTACTTTGCTGTGTATGACTGTGTGACCTCTTGGCCCTGGAATTCTGGTGGTAGTAGTAGTATGATTTAAAGGCACAAAGTGAATGAAGTGTGCCCAGGCCCAGAGCTACTTTGCTGGGCATGACTGTGTTTGACCTCTTGGGCCTGGAAGTCTGGTAGTAGTAGTAGTAGTAGTAGTAGTAGTAGTAGTATGATTTAAAGGTACAAAGTGAATGAAGTGTGCCCAGGCCCAGAGCTACTTTGCTGGGCATGACTGTGTTTGACCTCTTGGGCCTGGAAGTCTATTTCTAGGCTTATATAAAGGGTCAAACATCTTGAAGTGTGCCCAGGCCCAGAGCTACTTTGCTGGGCATGAATGTGTTTGAACTCTTGGGCCTGGAAGTCTGGTAGTAGTAGTATGATTTAAAGGCACAAAGTGATTGAAGTGTGCCCAGGCCCAGAGCTACTTTGCTGGGCATGACTGTGTTTGACCTCTTGGGCCTGGAAGTCTGGTGGTAGTAGTAGTATGATTTAAAGGCACAAAGTGATTGAAGTGTGCCCAGGCCCAGAGCTACTTTGCTGGGCATGAATGTGTTTGAACTCTTGGGCCTGGAAGTCTATTTCTAGGCTTATATAAAGGGTCAAACATCTTGAAGTGTGCCCAGGCCCAGAGCTACTTTGCTGTGCATGACTGTGGTTGACCTCTTGGCCCTGGAAGTCTGGTGGTAGTAGTAGTATGATTTAAAGGCACAAAGTGAATGAAGTGTGCCCAGGCCCAGAGCTACTTTGCTGGGCATGAATGTGTTTGAACTCTTGGGCCTGGAAGTCTGGTGGTAGTAGTAGTATGATTTAAAGGCACAAAGTGATTGAAGTGTGCCCAGGCCCAGAGCTACTTTGCTGTGCATGACTGTGGTTGACCTCTTGGCCCTGGAAGTCTGGTGGTGGTAGTAGTAGTATGATTTAAAGGCACAAAGTGAATGAAGTGTGCCCAGGCCCAGATCTACTTTGCTGGGCATGACTGTGTTTGACCTCTTGGGCCTGGAAGTCTGGTAGTAGTAGTATGATTTAAAGGCACAAAGTGATTGAAGTGTGCCCAGGCCCAGAGCTACTTTGCTGGGCATGAATGTGTTTGACCTCTTGGGCCTGGAAGTCTGGTGGTAGTAGTAGTATGATTTAAAGGTACAAAGTGAATGAAGTGTGCCCAGGCCCAGAGCTACTTTGCTGGGCATGACTGTGTTTGACCTCTTGGGCCTGGAAGTCTGGTGGTAGTAGTAGTATGATTTAAAGGCACAAAGTGATTGAAGTGTGCCCAGGCCCAGAGCTACTTTGCTGGGCATGACTGTGTTTGACCTCTTGGGCCTGGAAGTCTGGTAGTAGTAGTATGATTTAAAGGTACAAAGTGAATGAAGTGTGCCCAGGCCCAGAGCTACTTTGCTGGGCATGACTGTGTTTGACCTCTTGGGCCTGGAAGTCTATTTCTAGGCTTATATAAAGGGTCAAACATCTTGAAGTGTGCCCAGGCCCAGAGCTACTTTGCTGTGCATGACTGTGGTTGACCTCTTGGCCCTGGAAGTCTGGTGGTAGTAGTAGTATGATTTAAAGGCACAAAGTGAATGAAGTGTGCCCAGGCCCAGAGCTACTTTGCTGGGCATGAATGTGTTTGAACTCTTGGGCCTGGAAGTCTGGTAGTAGTAGTATGATTTAAAGGCACAAAGTGATTGAAGTGTGCCCAGGCCCAGAGCTACTTTGCTGGGCATGACTGTGTTTGACCTCTTGGGCCTGGAAGTCTGGTGGTAGTAGTAGTATGATTTAAAGGCACAAAGTGATTGAAGTGTGCCCAGGCCCAGAGCTACTTTGCTGGGCATGAATGTGTTTGAACTCTTGGGCCTGGAAGTCTATTTCTAGGCTTATATAAAGGGTCAAACTTCTTGAAGTGTGCCCAGGCCCAGAGCTACTTTGCTGGGCATGACTGTGTTTGACCTCTTGGGCCTGGAAGTCTGGTAGTAGTAGTAGTAGTAGTAGTAGTAGTAGTAGTAGTAGTAGTAGTAGTAGTATGATTTAAAGGTACAAAGTGAATGAAGTGTGCCCAGGCCCACAGCTACTTTGCTGGGCATGACTGTGTTTGACCTCTTGGGCCTGAAAGTCTATTTCTAGGCTTATATAAAGGGTCAAACTTCTTGAAGTGTGCCCAGGCCCAGATCTACTTTGCTGGGCATGACTGTGTTTGACCTCTTGGGCCTGGAAGTCTGGTAGTAGTAGTAGTAGTAGTAGTAGTAGTAGTAGTATGATTTAAAGGTACAAAGTGAATGAAGTGTGCCCAGGCCCAGAGCTACTTTGCTGGGCATGACTGTGTTTGACCTCTTGGGCCTGGAAGTCTATTTCTAGGCTTATATAAAGGGTCAAACTTCTTGAAGTGTGCCCAGGCCCAGAGCTACTTTGCTGTGTATGACTGTGTGACCTCTTGGCCCTGGAATTCTGGTGGTAGTAGTAGTATGATTTAAAGGCACAAAGTGAATGAAGTGTGCCCAGGCCCAGAGCTACTTTGCTGGGCATGACTGTGTTTGACCTCTTGGGCCTGGAAGTCTGGTAGTAGTAGTAGTAGTAGTAGTAGTAGTAGTAGTATGATTTAAAGGTACAAAGTGAATGAAGTGTGCCCAGGCCCAGAGCTACTTTGCTGGGCATGACTGTGTTTGACCTCTTGGGCCTGGAAGTCTATTTCTAGGCTTATATAAAGGGTCAAAAGGGTCAAACATCTTGAAGTGTGCCCAGGCCCAGAGCTACTTTGCTGGGCATGAATGTGTTTGAACTCTTGGGCCTGGAAGTCTGGTAGTAGTAGTATGATTTAAAGGCACAAAGTGATTGAAGTGTGCCCAGGCCCAGAGCTACTTTGCTGGGCATGACTGTGTTTGACCTCTTGGGCCTGGAAGTCTGGTGGTAGTAGTAGTATGATTTAAAGGCACAAAGTGATTGAAGTGTGCCCAGGCCCAGAGCTACTTTGCTGGGCATGAATGTGTTTGAACTCTTGGGCCTGGAAGTCTATTTCTAGGCTTATATAAAGGGTCAAACATCTTGAAGTGTGCCCAGGCCCAGAGCTACTTTGCTGTGCATGACTGTGGTTGACCTCTTGGCCCTGGAAGTCTGGTGGTAGTAGTAGTATGATTTAAAGGCACAAAGTGAATGAAGTGTGCCCAGGCCCAGAGCTACTTTGCTGGGCATGAATGTGTTTGAACTCTTGGGCCTGGAAGTCTGGTAGTAGTAGTATGATTTAAAGGCACAAAGTGATTGAAGTGTGCCCAGGCCCAGAGCTACTTTGCTGGGCATGACTGTGTTTGACCTCTTGGGCCTGGAAGTCTGGTGGTAGTAGTAGTATGATTTAAAGGCACAAAGTGATTGAAGTGTGCCCAGGCCCAGAGCTACTTTGCTGGGCATGAATGTGTTTGAACTCTTGGGCCTGGAAGTCTATTTCTAGGCTTATATAAAGGGTCAAACTTCTTGAAGTGTGCCCAGGCCCAGAGCTACTTTGCTGGGCATGACTGTGTTTGACCTCTTGGGCCTGGAAGTCTGGTAGTAGTAGTAGTAGTAGTAGTAGTAGTAGTAGTAGTAGTAGTAGTAGTATGATTTAAAGGTACAAAGTGAATGAAGTGTGCCCAGGCCCACAGCTACTTTGCTGGGCATGACTGTGTTTGACCTCTTGGGCCTGAAAGTCTATTTCTAGGCTTATATAAAGGGTCAAACTTCTTGAAGTGTGCCCAGGCCCAGAGCTACTTTGCTGGGCATGACTGTGTTTGACCTCTGGGGCCTGGAAGTCTGGTAGTAGTAGTATGATTTAAAGACACAAAGTGATTGAAGTGTGCCCAGGCCCAGAGCTACTTTGCTGGGCATGAATGTGTTTGAACTCTTGGGCCTGGAAGTCTGGTAGTAGTAGTATGATTTAAAGGTACAAAGTGAATGAAGTGTGCCCAGGCCCAGAGCTACTTTGCTGTGCATGACTGTGTTTGACCTCTTGGCTCTGGAAGTCTATTTCTAGGCTTATATAAAGGGTCAAACTTCTTGAAGTGTGCCCAGGCCCAGAGCTACTTTGCTGGGCATGACTGTGTTTGACCTCTGGGGCCTGGAAGTCTGGTAGTAGTAGTATGATTTAAAGGCACAAAGTGATTGAAGTGTGCCCAGGCCCAGAGCTACTTTGCTGGGTATGATTCTGTGACCTCTTGGGTCTGGAAATGTGGTACTTTGAATGATTAAAAGAGTGAAACGGTCTGAAGTGTGCGCAGGTGTAAAGCAACCTTGCTAGGCATGAAGGTGTGACCTCCAGGGCCTGGAAGTCTGGTGGTAGTAGTAGTATGATTTAAAGGCACAAAGTGATTGAAGTGTGCCCAGGCCCAGAGCTACTTTGCTGGGCATGAATGTGTTTGACCTCTTGGGCCTGGAAGTCTGGTGGTAGTAGTAGTATGATTTAAAGGTACAAAGTGAATGAAGTGTGCCCAGGCCCAGAGCTACTTTGCTGTGCATGACTGTGTTTGAACTCTTGGGCCTGGATGTCTATTTCTAGGCTTATATAAAGGGTCAAACATCTTGAAGTGTGCCCAGGCCCAGAGCTACTTTGCTGTGCATGACTGTGGTTGACCTCTTGGCCCTGGAAGTCTGGTGGTAGTAGTAGTATGATTTAAAGGCACAAAGTGAATGAAGTGTGCCCAGGCCCAGAGCTACTTTGCTGGGCATGAATGTGTTTGAACTCTTGGGCCTGGAAGTCTGGTAGTAGTAGTAGTAGTAGTAGTAGTAGTAGTAGTAGTAGTATGATTTAAAGGCACAAAGTGCTTGAAGTGTGCCCAGGCCCAGAGCTACTTTGCTGTGCATGACTGTGTTTGACCTCTTGGCTCTGGAAGTCTATTTCTAGGCTTATATAAAGGGTCAAACTTCTTGAAGTGTGCCCAGGCCCAGAGCTACTTTGCTGTGTATGACTGTGTGACCTCTTGGCCCTGGAATTCTGGTGGTAGTAGTAGTATGATTTAAAGGCACAAAGTGAATGAAGTGTGCCCAGGCCCAGAGCTACTTTGCTGGGCATGACTGTGTTTGACCTCTTGGGCCTGGAAGTCTGGTAGTAGTAGTATGATTTAAAGGCACAAAGTGATTGAAGTGTGCCCAGGCCCAGAGCTACTTTGCTGGGCATGAATGTGTTTGAACTCTTGGGCCTGGAAGTCTATTTCTAGGCTTATATAAAGGGACAAACTTCTTGAAGTGTGCCCAGGCCCAGAGCTACTTTGCTGTGTATGACTGTGTGACCTCTTGGCCCTGGAATTCTGGTGGTAGTAGTAGTAGTAGTAGTATGATTTAAAGGTACAAAGTGAATGAAGTGTGCCCAGGCCCAGAGCTACTTTGCTGGGCATGACTGTGTTTGACCTCTTGGGCCTGGAAGTCTGGTAGTAGTAGTAGTAGTAGTATGATTTAAAGGCACAAAGTGATTGAAGTGTGCCCAGGCCCAGAGCTACTTTGCTGGGCATGAATGTGTTTGAACTCTTGGGCCTGGAAGTCTGGTAGTAGTAGTATGATTTAAAGGTACAAAGTGAATGAAGTGTGCCCAGGCCCAGAGCTACTTTGCTGTGCATGACTGTGTTTGAACTCTTGGGCCTGGAAGTCTATTTCTAGGCTTATATAAAGGGTCAAACATCTTGAAGTGTGCCCAGGCCCAGAGCTACTTTGCTGTGCATGACTGTGGTTGACCTCTTGGCCCTGGAAGTCTGGTGGTAGTAGTAGTATGATTTAAAGGCACAAAGTGAATGAAGTGTGCCCAGGCCCAGAGCTACTTTGCTGGGCATGAATGTGTTTGAACTCTTGGGCCTGGAAGTCTGGTAGTAGTAGTATGATTTAAAGGCACAAAGTGAATGA
>NW_027658537.1:0-40246 GCF_041902795.1 Electrophorus electricus | reverse complement strand
CTTGGAACATTCTGCACTTTTTCCACAATCATCAGTATGTCGCCATGCATTGCCGTTGTCATGAAAACTGGTACTGCTGTTTAAATGTAACTGTAATGTTACCTAGGTTACTGTTTAACAGTACCTTTAACGTTACCTACTTTACTGTTTAATGTACCTTTAACGTTACCTAGGTTACTGTTTAACAGTACCTTTAACGTTACCTACGTTACTGTTTAATGTACCTTTAACGTTACCTACGTTACTGTTTAATGTAACTGTAACGTTACCTACGTTACTGTTTAACGTTACCTTCATATCTGCTGGTTTATTCCCCACCCTCCCCAGAGTGTGTGAGAATGGGAAGAGTGCCACTCATGATTTACAATGAGCAAACAGAGCAGAGAAGACTTGTGAAGACTTGGGTCCATGTCTAACCTTCAGCGAGCATGCGGGCCCAAGGTTCTCACTGGAATGTTTGCCTTGGGTTTCCAGGGACATGTGTCTCTGCAGAATTTACTGCAGTGCTGATAATGGTGTGGTCTTTAGGCCCCCAAACGGATGAGCCCCTCACCGACCCGATTCTCACCATCAAAACTCCTCAGAATGAAGCGTAACACTGGTGTGACTCCCCAGGAGGCAGCCAGCCCAGCATACACCACTCACTGTCCCACCATGCTGCAGGGGTTTATGCCTCCAGAAGATGAGCAGAAACTGGAACAAATAGGCAGTGGCTCTGCAGTGGGCGGAGCCAATTCTTAAAGGGACAAAGGCCTAAATTAACCATCTCTCATCCTTCAGGAGCTTCTGCTTACAGAGAAACAGAAGAAAGTGCACAGCTATCAGGACCAGGGGATGCACACTGCCTCTCCAAATGTTTCATTCTTACTCTACAATAACCGTTTCTATTCCTTTCTTTGTCATCTGATTTATTGGTAGATGTTATCACTATAAATCAGGATCCAATAACCCATGTTTTGTTGTCCCTGCATTGTTAGAGGACACTGTGGGGAAGCTTTAGAAACTGTTATGGCCTCAGGGCTGAGCGCTGGAACGTTAAAAATTACCTTAACACCACTAGCCCATAAAACCTGACACTCATTTTATATTTAGTAAACCACAGCCCTTCAACTGCATTTCTGATACGTCTACAATTTTCAGTGAAGTTTTAAAGCCCAAGACAATCTTTGGCAACAGTGCAGTGAATGTGTTGCTCTAGAGGTTAAGAACATGACCTGTGTTTTGGTGGAGTCTGTACAATGTTGAGGTTCAGTCCTGAAAATTGTAGTTTACCCAATGCATCAAAGGATCCCGTGCTCATTCGGCTCTGATCTGTCAGCTATAAAAATACCCAGAGGCAACATCAAAGGCTCACACTGTTTGCAGGGGCCAGTCCCATAATGCCATCAGCCTCCGTCTTCGCTGACACAGCAAAGACTCTTTCAAACCTGCAGGAAAATTGGTCTTTTTAAACTATTGAAAGTGTGATGAAGAAAAAAAAACCTTGATATACACTATGCGTCCTCCTTTAATGTTCGTCCACTGAGCATCCATCGTGATGCCCTGACCACAGTCTATCAGAGTGACTGCTCACTAAGAGTTCAGTATATTTCAGAAAACACTGGCTGGGTTGAGAAGGGAACTTCAGTCTACTGAATGTCAACGTTCAGAATATCTCATATGAGTGTTTTTCCTACTTGAGTCTTCAGTCATTCATCATGTCTGGATTGTGACTGAATCTAAGCAATCAAGTTTAAATTTAGGTAGAAAATGTGACCTAACTGGTTTGAGTTTTAAAAACTCGTCATCCCAGTAGATTAAAGATCAAAGGCGGATGAGCAGACCAGAGTCTGCTGTACATCTGTACAGATGCTGAATTCTGGCCAGGGTAGACAGCTCTTAGTTTCAAGCTTCAGAGGTGTGAATGTTAAACTGGAGGTCTGCAGGAAAGCATCAGACACCCTCTTGGTCAGACTGCTGAAAGGGTTTCCAGCAATACACCAGGGCTGAACCACCAACACGGGGAACCTTACAGACACAGACAAGAGACAGAAAAAGAGTGACCACCTCTGAAAGAGCCCTTAACCCTAACCCTTAACCTTAAGCCTTAACCTTAAGCCTTAACTCTAACCCCTAAGCCTTAACCCTTAACCGTAATCCTTAACTCAAACCCTTAACCCTTAACTCAAACCCTTAACCCTTAACTCTAACCTCAACCCTAGCCATAATCCCAACCCTAACCCCAACCTTAACCACAACCCTGCCAATCCTAACCATAACCCCAACCAGAACCCTAACCCTAACTCCAACCCCTAACCCTTAACCATAAACCCAACTCAAACCCCAACCCTAACCCTAAGCCCAACCCCAACAAACCATCCCATCTTGTATCCACAAACATTCCCTAGACTCCCACAGGACTTTCATAGGAATCACATTCAAATTTCTGCAATCTAAAATCAGAGTAGATCTACATGAATAGAGATGTGTGTGTGTAGACATCACACCAATGGTGAAATTCCTGTTACCACCAACGTTATAGCACAGTAAATACCCACTTATAACACACGTTGTGACAAAGTCTGTACAGGATAGGATGGATATGTGTAGAAATAACTCCAGATTAGCACTCTAAGCACATCATTTCTCCAGAATCCTCATTACTCTTAGTGATCTGGTCCCGGCTTCTACATCTGAAACTCTGATCCTGCTGGACAAATCAGCAAGTTTCCTGGAGCTTCCCAGCATTCTCAGATTTCCTGGCCGAGATGATTCCTGACCTCAGAGTGCTGTGCAGATGAACAGGCCATCTGGGCCCCACAACCAGAGCGCTGCAAGCCGTGTGCCATCTCTTCCTGTCACGTGTACAGTCACGGCAGGTAGCGTGTGCCTGAGCACACACTAAAGGTCACCAGGAGTGTGTGGCTCAATAACACTGGTGCCTTTTTTGGGTGGTCAAATGTCTATTTATTTATTTATTTTTGCACTGTGAACTGTATATGTCATTTTTAAATGGATTTTAACACTTGAAAGACAGCGCACCATTAAGCAGTGAGATAATAATGATAATTTATGTTTTCTAGTGTTTATTTAATGTTAATTGTGGAACCCAAAAACCAGCAAAAAACCAAACAAATTTCAATTTTTACTCTCTGGGGATCCTAGCTTTAGGGTCACTTATTCTGTTACAAGTCTGGGAAAAACATGCCTTATTAAACGTTGAGTTTTTAAAGTTTGGATTTTGGAGGCCCCTTTCACCCTGGTGATTCGTTTTTACTAAAATGGTTACGGACCCTTAACTTCATTACATCCCAAATAACAAAACAAATGTCCTCCTAACTGCACAACTTTAGATATGGGGGACATGACAGTGTGAGTACGCAGATCTACAGCTGCCACTCCCAAACCAATGACCATATTTGGACTGGCCAAGACAGCTGGTGTACAGACTAAGGATGAGGTCCATGTTCTGATAAGGCTGTGAAAACCTTATGCTGCTCATCCTTGAGAGGAATTCTGGTCCTCATGAACATAGCAAGGAGGATAACCAACAGGAAGCACATGGGATGTCAGTCGTTTGATAGAACAGACTTAAAGCAGGGAGTGTTGACCCAGTTCTGTAGAACAGTTCAGACAGATCAACATCCACCAAGATCTTCAGATAAACCCATTCAGTCAAACAATAATGTCAAACTCAGGCGGTCCACAAACATCTGGAGATCCACAGGACTCTAAAACCTAATATACAAGGGCCACAAAATATCTACGCTGATCGCCAGAGAACGACTAAACATGGATGCAGAGAGGCTATTTCATCACCATGGTAACTACGACATCCTTTTCATCGTCAACATTAACAACATCTACATGAGACTCAGCCAAAGACCATTTGGTTGAAATGAAATGAAATGAAATGAAATGAAATGAAATGAAATGAAAGGAGAGAAAGAAAGAAAGAAAGAAAGAAAGAGTGGGGGAGTCACTGGCTCTTTAAGGCAGGCAAACTGTACTGGGCCTCCGTATGACTTGAAAGTACAGTAACTACAATAGTTTAGCAGTAGGCTAATTGGGCATAAAATCCTCCAGCCATGTGGACAGATTCACTGCACACACACAGTGCTGAGAGAATACCGCTGCTTTCCAATCAAAACATGGCATATCACGTCTGTAACTTAGAGGAGGCGCCAAGCCACATTGGCTATAACCACACCAAAGACATCACACACATGACGTTGGGCCGTGTTTTTCCATAAGTGAGAGCAGACAGCCTGTCACAACGTCTGAGCAGAGAATCCGACGCTGTAGAGTTACGCCTTAAATCTTCCTGGAGACTGTTAACGCCTTTCTCCTTACTCTGTGTGTCACGCAGCAGAACTGCCCATTATCAAAGCAACAAGCCCACCCATAACAAGACTGCAGGGGGACAGACGGCAACCCAGGGTGACGAAGGGGCAGGGGGTCCATCAACATGACGCAAGACGCGTACAGACTCAACACATCTATAATCTTACACAATGAGCAGAGCAAACCAGCAGAGTGATATCATAGCAGCATGGCACCCTGCATATTACATCATGTGGCAGGAATGACCCCCAGACCCCCAGTGTGATGTTGCTGCATAAAGGGATCGCAGTCTTGATCTCAAGATCCAGTCGTTGGGTAGCAGAGTTTCTGTATTTTGAGAGCAACCACTAAACATTCACTGGTTGTGTCAGGAAACACCATCCCAGATCTCCAGGACTCACCTTGGATTTAGTTCTGACACACACACACAGCCATGCACACACAGCCACGCACACTTGTATCTTTATTTGTATTATGGTTTTATTGCAGCAGTGTTTATATTTCATACATAGAACAAACTAAACTCGCTGCCTGCTTACACACAGCTCTGAGCTCTGTGGTTTCTGTGGGACTGGAGTTGAATCTGAAGTGCAGGTCTGGGTTTGGGCAGAACTCCGTTAGCACCAGCGCTGCTGGTACAATCCCAACATCACACAGGCTCCTGGCAGGAATCCGCGCTTGCAGCATGACGTCCGGACACTGCAGGGTGATACTGGAAACATCATTCTCTCAACAAAAACATGCAAGAGTGGGAATTCCCTGTATTCCTAATTTTTGCCGCCGCCTTACTGTTTGCAAATAAAGGAATGATTGTGGAAATCTGCACGCGTTATTGCGCTCTAGATGGATGATCTTAGCATTCCAGCTCAACTCCCACCACAGTAACGGGTTACACACCATGGAAGACCGACGCACCACACCACCAATTTGATTACTTACAGCTCCATTACATCTGTGTGTGTCCTCTTGTACAAACAACTCACCAGGAGGTTTCTGGGACTCCAGAAGAGCAGCTTCACCTCACACCTCACACCTCTCCACATCTGTTCACCTTTCCTGGCCTTCAGTGTTAGCAGGATGGCCAATCCCAGCACTCAGAAAAGCTGAAAAGTTGAAGCCTAGTGGCCTTGTGCCCTCTGTTCGCCAATGAGCTGCAACACTGATGAAGTAGGTGAAAGTTTCAAATGGTGGGTTTGGGAAAATGTATTCTGATTTCTCTCCCCTCTCTTTTAGGGGATGGGAATAAGTAGAGTCTGTAGCAATCCATCAATTCAAAGGGCTAATTGCTTATTTCAAGAAAAAACACTCAGGGTGTGAGAGAGAGAGAGAGAGACAGTTGGGGTTAGAGGGTGAGAGAGAGGCACAGTTAGGGTTAGAGGGTGAAAGAGAAAGTTAGGGTGAGAGAGAGAGCACGAGTTAGGGTTAGAGGGTGAGAGAGTTAGAGTTAAAGAGAGAGAGAGTGAGAGAGACAGAGTTAGGGTTAGAAAGAGTATGAGAGAGTGAGAAAGAGAGAGAGAGGGTTAGAGGGTGAGAGAGAGAGTTAGGGTTAAAGAGAGTGAGTGAGAGAGAGAGTTAGGGTTAAAGAGAGTGAGTGAGAGAGAGTTAGGGTTAAAGAGAGTGACTGAGAGTGAGTTAGGGTAGAGAGTGGAGAGTGAGTTAGGGTTAAAGAGAGAGAGAGAGAGACAGATTTAGGGTTAGAGGGTGAGAGAGAGTTAGAGTTAAAGAGAGAGAGTGTGAGAGAGAGAAAGGTTAGGGTTAGAGGGTGAGAGAGTGAGTTAGGGTTAGAAAGAGTATGAGAGAGAGTGAGTGAGAGAGAAGAGTTAGGGTTAAAGAGAGTGAGTGAGAGTGAGTAGGGTTAAAGGAGAGAGAGATAGGGTTAGAGAGGAGTGGAGCTGTGAGTTAGGGTGAGAGAGTGGATTGAGAGTGAGTTAGTTTAGAGAGAGTGAGAGTGAGTTAGGGTTAGAGAGAGTGAGAGTGAGTTTAGGGGAGTGAGTGAGGAGTTAGGGTTAAAGAGAGTGAGTGAGTTAGGGGTTAAAGAGAGTGAGTGCGAGTGAGTTAGGGTTAAAGAGAGTGAGTGAGTGAGTTAGGGTTAAAGATATTTATATAGAGAGTTAGAGTTAAAGAGAGTTAGCTATCTATTAGTGTTAAAGAGTGAGTGAGTGAGTTAGGGTTAGAGAGAGAGAGAGAGTGAGTTAGGGTTAAAGAGAGTGAGTGAGAGAGAGTGAGTTAGGGTTAGAGAGAGTGAGAGAGAGTGAGTTTAGAGGGGTTAAGAGAGTGAGTGAGTGAGTTAGGGTTAGAGACCTACACGATACACACTTGCACATCTACATTACAGGGACAAGGCTGAGGAGTGTGTACACTCACACTGAGACTATCTGTATCGCAAAGTCTTCAGGAACACGTCCACCACTGTTGTGTGGACAGAGATATGACAGTAATCCTTTAACAGTTTTCAATCATGCAGCGCTAAAAAAAACACTGTCAAAGTGGCTTGGCTGGAGTTATAGTTTATTCTGAGTTGAAACTGAAATGTAAACGTTTTTGCTGGAATTGTCATAATGATTTAGTCTACGAAGAGGAATCAGATTGCATCATATAAATGTATAATTTGAAATCAAGTTCATATGGTATCAAGTCGCATCTCCCACTATGACGATATTTCCACTCACGTGTTTGGGGAGACAAAATCTCAGCACACGTCATGCTGGATATGGTTGATGTATGATCTATGTTAAAGAGGACAGGAGAGAGGGAACCCGTGCAAGTGGTATCTCTCCGTGGTCCATGCTGGTTTATTAGCATTACTGCCTATTTGTCTTCAGCCTGTATGAGCTCCAACAAACACACGCGCTAACATGCATGAGCTCCAACAAACACACGCGTTAACATGCATGAGCTCCAACAAACACGCATTAACAACATGCATGAGCTCCAACAAACATACACGTTAACATGCATGAGTTCCAACAAACATACACGTTAACATGCATGAGCTCCAACAAACACACGTTAACATGCATGAGTTCCAACAAACATACACATTAACATGCATGAGCTCCAACAAACACACGTTAACATGCATGAGCTCCAACAAACACACCTGTGCACTAACTGTCTCACTGTCCCTGGGATGTTTGAAAAGGCAGGTCAGAGAAGTTGAACACAACAACTTGTTTTGTCTTTATGATGTCTAAACCAGTGAGGACATGGTGTCGATTTTACAGAAAGGGGACAGAACACAAGGTCCACATGGTGCTGACTTTTACCTGTGTCTGGGGGGGGCAGAACACTGCCCAGGTCCAGGGGCGGGCAGGTGCTCGCTCGCTCACAGAGAGACAGACGAGCTCTTAAAATCCCCTGTTACTGTGGTCATGAGGGCACAGGCATCATTGGGTTGGACTGGTATAAGACTTCAGCAGACTGGTATAAGGCATTAAGAGATTGGTATAAAGGTTGCCATTGGCAACACACACACACACACACAACCCTGACCCCAGCACCAACCCTAACCCTGACCCTAACAACAACACTACTAACCCCATCACTAACCCTAACCCTGACCCTGACCCTAACCCCAACCCTAACATGAAACGTGAGCCAGTGCTTTACAGAGAGCCGTGGTGGGTCTAGAAACGTGAGCTGGTGCTTTACAGAGAGCCGTGGCGGGTCTAGAAACGTGAGTCAGTGCTCAGAAAGAGGGTGACGCAGGTCCAGATCAGAGACGCGCTCTAATTAGACACGGTCAGTGAGCGCAACTTATTAAACACAGTGCCCTGTATGTTTAGATCTGTGTACATTAAGAACAGTAGATTGGTTGGAAAGTGTGAAGATAGTGATTATTTATTAAGTTACATGGTCACTACCCCTCCCTCCCCAAGAAGAAAAACATGTCTTGAAATTCACACCTGTATACATTTTTTTTTTACGTGGACCTTGTTAAATTTGAGAGCACCCCAAAGTTCTCCACAAAGCGTAAATCCATCGTGGTACACACCTCCCACCCTGCCGATGTGCATACGCGCACAATTGTAAATGTGAACTGGTGTTTTGTCTGTGAAAATAAGCACCTTCCTGGCATGACTTCACGCTGTGTTCCCTCCGACGCTGGATGGCGGTGCGGTCAGCCAGACTCAGGACTTTGTGTCCAACGTCATTCTCCAGATGTGAGTGCCTGTCACAAGTGACCCGTTAACACGGGGTCCCAATCGCCTCAGCACCTCCACCGCCTGCTCCCACACCCAAGCACATGTCCCCTGCACCTCCACCTTCTACCAGATCTCACAGAAGTGTGATATGCACACTTAGACCCCACAACTGGACATTCTGTTTAGGAAATGAGTCAAATATTAGGGGACTGGCAAGACAGAGAGAGAGGGGGGGGGAGGGGAGGGGGGGGAGAGAGAGACAGAGAGAGAGAGAGAGAGAGGGGGGGGGAGAGAGAGAGACAGAGAGAGAGAGAGGGGGGAGAGAGAGAGAGACAGAGAGAGAGAGGGGGGGAGAGAGACAGAGAGAGAGGGGGGGAGAGAGAGAGACAGAGAGAGAGAGAGGGGGGGGGTCGCTCTCTCCCAGAGAGAGAGAGAGACAGAGAGAGAGAGAGAGAGAGAGAGGGGAGAGAGAGAGACAGAAGAGAGAGAGAGGGGGGTGGAGAGAGAGAGAGAAAGAGAGGAGAGAGGAGAGAGAGAGAGAGACAGAGAGAGGGGGGAGAGAGAGACAGAGACAGAGAGGAGGGGGGGAGAGAGAGACAGAGAGAGAGAGAGAGAGAGAGGGGGGAGAGAGAGAGACAGAGAGAGAGGGGGGAGAGAGAGAGACAGAGAGAGAGAGAGAGAGGGGGGAGAGAGAGAGAGACAGAGAGAAGAGAGAGAGAGAGAGAGAGAGAGGGAGAGGGGGGAGTGAGGGAGAGAGGGGGGGAGAGAGAGAGAGGGAGGCTAGTGGTGGTAGTAACAGTGATATATTGAATTACTTTTCTTTTTCAAGAATTAAGGAATACATTAAAAAGTATTATGCATTGTGTAATATTGTAGAAAGTCAAATTTATAAAGACCAAATAATGTTTTTTGTCAATCTGACAGACCAGAAGAGAGACAACATAAATCAAAATTTATATCAGGGTACGTACAGCACAGGGGTGCACTTAGACCGACGGAAAAGCCCTAAAATAAGTGTGAACTTCCTAACACCCGCTCCCGGGAAGCAGAAGACCCTTACAGCCAGGAAGGTCGGAAAGGCAGTTCAGAGGAAGAGAGGCGGGCGGGATCCTGGAGGTCTGCAGGGAGTCTCCCACAGAGTAATAACTGCTTCCGTCACCATCGCACAACACCCCCCCACACACACGCAATTACCGTCTATTTCCAGCCGCAGCTCCAACAACCGACACATTCACCGTGCACAGCGCTGTCTCTGCTCCAGGAGCTGAGCTCCCTTATCACCATGATCGCCCCCAGCATGGACCTGCTCCCATGGAAGACTTGTAAGAAAAAGACAGACAGGTAGAAGTGAGGGCCGTGATCAGATCGCGCACGCGGCTACATTTGCCACATTCCTTCGTCTGTTGGGTGCTGTAAACAAGCGGGTTTATTTTGAAAAGGTGCATGGCTGTGTGCTCGAAGCTTCCTATGGAATACCGGCATGCCGTGGAATGTCTTATTGGGACTGCCACGACCTCGAGTTCCCCATGCGATCTCAAACAGAAGCCTGCGATAAAGCCCTGCTCAGGCAAACAGGCCTCATATTCCTGCCCCGCGTGACATTGTGAGGCAGGTGGTGAAATATTTTGAAGCCCTGTGCGTGGTTGCAGGCTGGGATGCAGACTAGCCCTCCCGACACTCCCGTGGAAAGCTAGCACTCGGCCCCTGGCCAAAACGTATCGTTAGCAAGCCGCTATTGTTTGGCTTTTGTTATGACGCAACCATTGCAGCAGAAGATTCCCGCAATCTGAATGTTTTCCCTCCTGGAGACAGATGTGTCCATCAGACTCCGTGAGCAGAGGGAAACACCCATATAAACGCACGTGTTAAAAGGACACATTACTACACTTGAGCGCGCTGTTTGCTTGACACACACATGCTGGTGGTTACAGCCAGTTTCAGTGAATCTGGAAACCTCATTGGCCAATTCTCAGTAATCCGTTCAGAGCCACGTTAAAAAACGTTATGATTTATGAGATTACTGTGAAAGCAATCCAGTCTGCCATCACTCCATAGAGCTTGGGCAGTGCTACTAGCTTTTAAAGACCTCAGAGACGAGTTATGCTAAGCAGACAAACTCTCACCCTGGAGAGAACCAGATCTCTCTGCCACACACGCCTATGAGCAGGAACGGCTGGTCTCAGATCAGATCCAAATCCAGAGGGAAAGGTCTCCGGCCTGGTGGGTATCTCCAGCTGGGCCCAACCGCCCCTCCCCCACAGCTGGAGCACAGGCAGAAGGTTTATGGTTAACAAACCAAGAGCCCTTCAAATACAATCCTGTAAATGTCCAGAACACACTGTTAACTCAGATATATTGTTGTAAGAGCAGCTGTTAAACAGAATGACACGGTCTGACAAATCCTTCTGGGGAGATCTTTCTGGGGCAACATTCAGAGTGGCTGTTTGTTGACATTAACATCATTCTTCAGTGTTAAAGTGTCAGATTCTCAATGATCACCGCTTAAACACACACACACACACACACACACACACACACACACACACACAAACACAAACTAAATGAGAGTGAGTTTAGAGACAATGGACACCACACCCTAGACCAGCCGTAACTAGTTCCAAAAGACATGTGGCCTGGTGTGTGGGTTACCACGGCACACAGTGAGAGAACGCGCTGCCACACACTCCGTATGGTGGCACTGTAATTAACAATAAAACCCATCAGACATAACCCAAACAAACTGGTCTGGTAATTTTCAGAAACAGGACTTTTCCTTAACGATCTCAGATGGTACAGTGAAGTTCTCAGGACTTCCCCAAAGGCCAATATGGAATAACATTTTATTTCCAGCGATTCTCGAGAGACAAACACAGTTAATAGGCTCTTAAATTTAAAATTCAAAAACCAAAACAGTTGCCTTAAAGAAATGTCGACGACGTGGCGCCCCACTGAGGGCTGTCAGAAGCCTTGGTCTGTTACTGCTCGCCTGAGGGCAAATTACACCCTCAGACTTCTCACACACTGTTGTCTAAGAGAAACACACAAAATCTGAGGCCGAGAATCTCAAGGGTGCCGCAGTTTAACACGACGGTCTCGCACACTGAGAGAATTAGAACAGCAGCAGTCAGGAATTTACAAGCAAGTCCTTCTCAGTGTCCGACAGGAAACCACAGACTGACATAAGCACACACACACAAAGACTAAGAGGCACTGTGAGCGTGAGAGTGTGTTGGGGGGGTAAGATGGCTTCCTGCAGTGGACGCCTTGAAGGCTTCATGAACATTCAGCCCAGTAGGACGCATCAGCAGCAACACGTGTGCTCAACTTGGCCAACATGTCTTCATGTGCCCTTAGCACAACACTCCTGATTTGCATTTTACATCCCCAGACTCCATGGGGCAGGCAGGCTGACTGCACAGGTGGTGCAGGTGTGGGTGGGGGCCCAATCATTAGCTGTAAATTACTTATTCTATAAACAATGTAAAGAAATGGTGAAGTAAAGTTTTAAAAGCTGCTGGTTGTTTATTCTGAGCTCTACTGAGGCCCAGTGACCACAGGTGTGTACTGTAATCAGCAGACAGTCAGATGCTTGCTGATCTATGCGGATGTCAACACGACAGTTCTGACGGGAGCCAACATTTGTCTTATAATCTAATAATCAAAACAAAAAATGTGACCAAGGCAACAATCAAGAACAGTAACAAGGATTTCAACCTGGACACGGTTGTACGACTCTGCAGTACAACGCTCGATTCTCTAAACCCAAAAGACAGATGAAAGACTTTCTAATCACATAAAGCAACAAGCAACTTTCTTTGGCACATTTAAAATATAATACATGATAGGATTTTAACAAAAGCCACTGAGTTCTCTTTTTCCTCTTATGAATATTTACACGTTTACCTTTAGTGTGTAGAAGATTTTTAAAAGTCTTTCCACTATACCTGAGAAATTCGTATTACTAAACTAGAAAAACAACAGAACGTTTTAAAAGTTGTGTTTGGCCGCTGGTCAGCTAACCAATAAAACGCTTTTACAGATCTCACTCAGCCGTGATCTGCGCCATGCAGCAGTCTGTGTTGAAACCCAAACTCCAGAACTTCCCAAAGGTTTGGACGTGTGATGGCCCACAAAAAGACGTCACACCGTGAAGGTGTCCTTCCAGTTGCTCTGACGCTCTGATTTGAAAACGCCGCAGGACATCGACTTTTCCAGGCATAATGAATGAAACCACTTCCAAAATAATCCACCATTGCCTGACCTGGTGAAAGAATTCTCCCGTTAGGACCACAGTCTGGATCAAGCTCTGCTCCTCAGAGACCCGTGTTAACTGTTTAACTGCTGCATCCTTTGGCTGCTCATGCAGTTCCCTCCACACCACTACTCGTCCAGAGGAGATCTTAGACACACCTCACACACCGCAGCCACCTGGACTGGTGAGTGACCTCTGCTGTTCCAGGCTCTCATCTCCAAGGCCCAGGAAACAGTCAGACCCAAACTCCAACATGTCCAGCTGGAATTAATCCACACACACGGGTCAGGCCCGCAAACCCCCCACTCACCCACCACCTGGATGAAGGCAGTTTATCCTGAAATCCTGCCATATTCACCAGTAACGATAACTGTGCCTTCATTTTCAACCTCAACCTTTTCTTGCCTTTATTTTAATCAGAGAGCTTCTTGTCAGGAATCTTCCTGTTTTGTAAAGTACAGAGAAACCGACAGGAGTATCACATTTCCATATTTTTATTACAATTTATTAAAGAGGGAGTTTACAGAGGCAGCTACCAACAAAGCAATTAGCAAACCGGGCTCTCAACAGAGCAATGGTGCTCAATGAGAGCTGAACTCAGGCCGGACTGAGTGAATGCCCTCACTCAGGATTGGCTGACTGTTAGCCCCACCCCTCCTGCTCACTCTCTACTGTGTAGTACAAGGCGATACACATATCCTGTCAACCAGTACCTCGTCCTCTCCGCCCCCTGTTAGTTTAACCCCTTGTTAACACAGGCCCCAGCCTCATAGCATACTTGCTTTTAACTGGCTCCATGAAGAGTCATTTTAAAGGAAGTTCCTCCTCCAGCAGGAACAGAAAACAGACCCAACCCTGGAGGTTACAACCCTAACCCTGGAGGTTAGATCCCCAACCCCAGAGGTTAGAAACCCAACCCTGGAGGTTTCGTACCCAGATACAGAGCGATCAACATTCACCTTGGTGAAGATGAATCAGGTATGTGGTTCTCACACTGATTTAAAGCCTTTGATATGATAGGCGCAAAGTGTGTAAGATGGGTCTCTGAAGCCCGAGGAGGCCGGACCTTGCTGTCCCAGCACTACTGACACTGACACACACACACACACACACACACACACACACACACACACACACACACACACAGTCACTGAGTTTAGCAACCACACGGTTTCCCTAAGAAGTCACAGGAAGTTAAAATGGATATGAAAAAACAGGAGATACCCTTCCAAATGTGTGGAAGGTCTGGAAGACAATAATTATTAATAATTCAGCCAATAATCTGCCTTATGACAATATTCTAGTAGTGTCAAATTACCTGTAAACATTCTTTGCATCTCTGATTCGATGTGCAAATTTTGGCCCTCCAGAAACGTATTTAAACAACAACATCCTTGAACTTTACAGACCTCCAGACCCTGAGAGAGTCTGACCCCTAACCCCGCTCCACACTATCTGCTCCTGACCTCTAACACACACAACCACACAACCTACACTCTACGATTTCTAGATTTTCACTGTAAAACCACATAAGTGATCAGTACCGCGGCCCAGAGCTGTGTTGGAGCTCAGCCAGGAGCAGTGGAAACTTAGATGAGACAGCTGACCTCATCCCTTCAATAGACCACCATCTGTTTCATTTAAGCTGTTATAAGCGTCATTCCTTCAAACATTTTTCTTTACCCAGCTCGGGGGTGGGGGGTGGGGTATCTGTTTCTTCAAACACCTCCAGCTTCTTCTGTTCTCAACCATCCTAAGCAGTGAAGAGGAACAAACAGTCCACGCTCATAACCTGGCAACTCATAACCTAGCAACTCGTGGCCCGGAAACCCGCTAGTGCAGCTCAGCCAGGAGTAAGCAGAAGAGTACTGTGGACACGGCCGGCGCGTTGTGTGTGTTTAAACAGCACAAGCTGGCTGTGACTGGACAGGACTGGACCGCGCTCTCATCTGAAAGCCAGTCTTGCCCTGAAGGTGTGTTAACACACTCTATATTCACTCAAAACAGACAAGCTCTTCCGCCTGGCTCACCCTCCCATCACTCAGTAAACATTTACCCCAAATAAGCCAAAAGCAAAGAGCAGCATAGTTTAATGTGGAGTGCAGAAAAAATATTTTTTTAAACAAAGGATAAATTTTTTCATGGATGTCCTCAGCTTTTCATAAAATGAATTGTCTTAACTAACCACCCCACACACACACACACAGGTCAACAAAGGTAGATTTCACCAAATGGCTGTCTTCCAGAAGGCTCAACACTCCCACACAAGCAATGGGAAAGATCAGCTGAAGAATTCCTGCTTGGATGGACTGGGCAAATATCGCCTTTGTATGGCCATCTTCTCTGCCCTGACAGCAGGGTATTATGGGAAGACTGACCCCCACACAAGTGTCTGTGCAGCTGTCCTGTGTTTGCCATCTTCATGGTCTGGAGCAGAGAAAGTATTACCATCGACACCCTCCTACCAATGGCAAACGAGACCATTCAAGTCACACATTTATGTCTTTTAGAAAGAAAATGGCTGTCAGATGGTTTCAGAGTTTAAAAATCTGCAGAGGCAATCGCAAGAACTTGCCCGTCATCTCCTAACATTTGTGAAGACCAACATGAAACTGACCTTTAAACCAGAGCGTGTAGAATGCAAGATCAGAGGAGTCAGACCTTTGTGTGTTTGAACCGGACACGTCCAATAATGTAAGAGTGAAAAAACACTGAATTACGAAAACCCCTAAAACCAGAAAAACAAAAACAAACAAGCCTCTTCAAGTTATTTTACGAAGTTCACAGTAAAGCACAGTTACAATACCAACTGTGAGGGGCTTCACAGTGCGAGGGAGACGCAGAGTGATTAGATGTTGCTTTCATAATGGATCTTCATGGATTAGCAGTCAAAGAAACAGCTCTGAGGGTGCAGACATTACGTTTCCAGCAAGACTTGCTGGTTTCCAGTAAGACTTCCTCGCAGTGGGAAAATTGCAACAAGTGTGTCATCACAAAACACCAAAATCTGTGTGGTGCAGAAAATGGTTTAAACTCATCATCTGTGCCCTCTTGTGGACAGCTGGCACAACTGAGCAGCATTTTACGCTGCTCCTCAGACAGACCCCACCCCCTTACCCTCCCCCTCCCACAATGCTTTGCCATTTTGTGCCTGCTGTTCCGGTATATTTACATGTTCATTCTTGCGTTCAGGTCAGGGAGACTATGTTCAGTGGGCGTCATGTTGGACTACTGACCTGCCGAGTCTTTGAGTCGTGATCACCATGGGGGTTTTAAACCGTGTGTTTCAGGTCACTGAGCTATTGGACCATCCGGTGAGATCTGTGCAATTCTGAGCACTTTAACTTTCACCTCCATCTTACTTCTTCCTGATGTATCCAACATCACTCACGGCGTCAGCAGCGGCTCAGTCCTGCCGCCGATACTCACCTCACCAGGCCCACTACTGCGGTGGTATTGGGGTGGTACTGATTGTAGTATTGGGGTGGTACTGATTGTAGTATTGGGGTGGTATGTACTTCTATGTACTTGTGTACTTCTAGGTATCAGCATTCATCCCTGTATTCTACAGTATTCTAGTTCATTGGTATGTTGGACTCTGACCTACCGTACGGTACTAGGATGTATTCTATGAGGAAATGACAAAGCACTTTTGTAAGTCGCTCTGGATAAGAGCGTCTGCTAAACGCTGTAAATGTAAATGTATGGATGGTATAGGGGGTGGTATGCAGGGTGGTACTGAGGGAGGTACTGGGGTGGTACTCTGTCAATCATATTTAATCCCGCCAGCTTTTCCTGGTCTTTCAGTTACAGGTTGACCTTTGGATAATTTGTCCAATGTCCCAGAATTCCACAGCATTTTTTAAAATGTACTTTGAAGGAAGGTATAAAAATGCTCTTTTGGTTTTGGGGGCTTATAAGTGGTTGTACATCTGGTGGTGAAATGTTCTCAGAAGTCAGTCAGTCATCCTGGAGTGCTGAACTCTACAGAAATCTGGCATATCCATGCCTACATTGGAAAATGTTCTGGCTCTGTTCTGGTTGAATAAAGTATTCTTCAGTAATCCATTATTCTGATCTTCTGTGCCAGTCAGGTGGTCAAGATCACCAGCCACATTCAGGGCAGTGGAGTCTCAGTGGTTCAGGTACTGGACTAGTAATCAGAAGGTTGCCAGTTCAAGTCCCACCACTGCCAAGTTTCCACTGTTGGGATCCCTGAGCAAGACCCTTAATCCTCAAATTGTATTCAGTCAGAATTGTAAGTCGCTTTTGATGAAAGCATCAGATAATTGCTGTAAGTGTAAATGCAATCCTGCCTCTTCACACTGAACCCAATGGTTCATTCCTGCCTCTTCACACTATATCTACGCCTGTAAATGATATTTTCCGCCTCACGTGTCCTGCTCTGCTGGCTCTAAAACGTCTTCGGTCTTTATGTTGAGAGAGAACCATAATATGCTCCAGATGTACATGTCACATCTAGAATCAACTCTAGGCCTACTAGGCCTAGTGACATACTGTCGGCCAACATACCACAGAACAGACAGTTGTCTGCTTCGTTCGGGAGTCCCTCGTATGGAAGAATTGTTAGAGTTACCTACAATTCAGTTCCCTTCTCTGTAAATAACCTCCCCGTTAATTAGTAGTGCTACATTTTTCTTTTGCTCTCATGTTTTGCTATCTTGTTTATTTTTAAATAGTTGATAAGCCATGTCAAATATGGCCTGGAGTTGGCGACATATCATGTCATGTCTGAACATGTTGCACTTTCTATATCATTTACATATTTCCACTTACTCAAATTTACACATTTCTACCTACTCATTGATTTTGTTCTCTATATACACACTAGTGCATCTCTGATTAAAGTGTGCGTGCTTCTCTGTATCTCTGAGTGTTTCTCAGAATAAGTGAAACGTGGCCCAGATCTGTGAGGAGGAACAACCAGAACAGACGAGCCAGACACTGAACGAGAGGGAGAGGGTTAGGAGAACCTACAAACTGTGGACAAAGTATCATCCTGAAATTCTTCCTCATTTCACCCAGTGTGGACATACATCACCTTAAGTTGAATCTAACAGTTTTCCCCTTAAAATTCCATTAATTTCAAATGTCGTTTACTAGTATTCACAGCTCAGTCCATAAAAACACGCCCCTGTTACAGACTGACAGCTGAATTATCACCGGTGTAACAACATCAGCTAAAATTTACAACTTTTCAAAATTCAATCTTCAGACTCAAAAGAATCTTTCATGAACATGATTTTTCTTCCCATTAACTGTACTGAGAGAAATCTGAAACAAACTCATAATGAGAACTGCTGGCTGGTGTGAGGGCCAGTGTTCACAAGCCACCAGCCTCAATCTTCTGTAAAACAGATTATTCCAGTATTGTGTGGAAAAAACCCGGAGTTTGATCTCTGACAATCAGCAGGACACAGCGAGAGCAAAGGCATTCAGATCTCAAAGGACATTTCACCACAGAACACAGACATGGGATTGAACCGTGTGTTGAGAGAACATTTAATACGAGCATCTAACTGCACAGGCTGTGAACCAGACAGCATCTCATGAAAGAAGCTTTTAGACAAATGCAGCATTGTTCCGAGAAGCAGGACAAACCTGGCACACACACACACACACACACCATGAGTCAACCTGATCACCACACAGAGACACACACACACACACACACACACACACACACACACACACACACACACACACACCATGAGTCAACCTGATCACCACACAGAGACACACACACACACACACACACACACACACACACACACACACACACACACACGAGTCAACCTGATCACCACACACACAACCAGCACCAGTCAACCTGACACACACACACACAAGCAGCTACAGGCCAGCTGAAAGTGTTCCCTGAGCACTGGTTCTCTGCTCCCTGGTGGACATCGATTGCTAGTCCCACCTTTGTTGTGGCTGGTAACAGTTCCATGCTGGAAGCCGTGGAGGTCAGTGATCATGCAGGCACAGTCGAACGGGGAAGCGCCACCATCACGCCAGGGCCACATTTCTGTACAGAGCACTAGCTGATGGCACTTCTGAGACTATCAGACCATTGAGCAGCCGGCACTCAATCATCAACATGAGATTCCTTGACTGATACTTAATGATAGCACAGAATTTCATGACAACTGAAACCTTCCATGATCTGCAACATCTGTGACGGTCGCCAGATCTTTCCTGGCATCCCTTCAAGAAAACACATTCCATGTTCACACAAGAATCCAGCCCGGAGTACACTGTGTGTTTTTTCTAACCGTGACCACATCCCCGACTGATCTAAAGTCAGAAAATAACTCTCAGAAAATAACTAAATGACATCTGCTGCTAATGTATTATTAATCATCAGTTCAGTGTCAGCAGAGACGTCAGCGGGGATGACGGACAACTGAACTCTGTTCGTTCTGATCAGCATTATGTCACGTTTTTACCACGACTCATTCTGCTATCGGATCCTCTTTGCTCATCACTGTAAGGACCAACAGCTCTGGCACATCTGGAGAGATGTGGTCGTTCTCTGGAACATCTGGGGGGGAGACAGATCACGTGACCAGACCAGAGGGGGGGTCGTGGCTAGCAAATCACATCTGCCTGAATTTCTGAAGATGAACTGATCACGCAGAAACATTACGGTTAATGTGTCCAAGTTACTGCGACTGAAATACTGAGAAAACAGGAATGATGCCCAGCAAGGTTGTGTGTGAATCCATGATGAAGGGATGCTGCCCATCACTTCTGAGCTCTTTTCTTAGACTGAAGTAAACATGAAAGAAAGAATCACTGTCCTTTTTAAAGATGATGACTATTCACATTTTGAAAAAAAAAAAACACCACCATGAGTAACAATGCTAAAATTATCAGAAGCAAAAAAAATTTAAAATCAATCCTTGGATCGGGTGAAGATGTGAGATTGATGTGTGATTCAACCAGAGACTGAACTACAGCCTCTGAGCAACCTGCCACACTGCTACACACACACAGTGTTGTACTGCTGCATGCAGGCACGCACGCACGCACACACACACACACACACACACACACACACACACACACACACCCCCGCACTGCAACCTTTACTGCTTGGCCATCATCATACACACCCATACATCAGGCACCATGGCCATAATCCTGTCTGACCCATTCCAACATCTTACACATACACGCCAAAGATTTCCTGGCCTAACAGAGGTGTGTGAAGATGAAGAATGAGTTGAGATGTTTGTCCATGTATTCTGACCTCAGCACTTGGATTCAGACAGACATTTCCTGAAATAACTGTGTGGTGCGACTAGACACTTAAATATCTCAAAGACCAAAAATTCAAAAATGCATTATTGAAATGTGAAATGACTCAAAGACCCAAACCAGAACACTGATATAGCAGGTGGTGCAGTTTATCTGAGGAACTCAAACACATGGGTCTAAACATTCTCTCCAACCGATTAATTTCTCAAAAGAACTAACATTTTTTGCAGTTTCATTTTCACAATCAGTTTCTGGGTAGTCAGAGAAAGTAGTACACACACACACACACACACACACACACACACACACACACACACACACACACAAAGAAAGAAGGAAAAACAAAACAGAAAACCCCCTTGATACTAAAAGCCCTTCCCAGTTTCTAAGTCAGATCACCGCGAAACAAACAGGACACTCCAAACAAACAACTGCCCAGACACCGAAGAAATGAAGTATGAAAAGCTTCAGCGTGTTTGTGATCTTTAAATGCTTTGGCTGGACGTGGTGTAGCTCACCAAGCGCGAGAGGCGGTGTGGCACGCGCAGGCCCGTCCGGTGAACGCGCGACACTTCCAGAGTCTCAAAGGTGAAGCGCGCGGAACTTGTGCACCGACCACCTGCTCAGATAGCGCGAGCGAGTCGTATTTACCGATTTTTACTTTTACCGTATTTTTACAACCGTGTTCATTCTGAATGTTACTGATCGCGTGCCGCTCAGGCGTCCGGTTCACGTGCTATTCCGAGTAGCTCTGCGTAACCTCTTCACTGATTGGTTGAAATGTTTGATTGAACATTTATTCACACACTCAAGATCATTTCCCACCGGAGTTGTCCTGCGATATACCGCTCGCACGTGCAAACCTTGTGCATTTACTGTTTTGGTCACTGATGTCTCCAAAATTTCACAGGCTGCACGTGGCGTCACGTCATCAGTACCCTATTCCTGTTTTGGCTATCGCCTTCATTTAAATGTCCCACACACCACTGGCTAATGAACTCTTCCCGCAGTGAAACCAAACATTAATGCAGACAAAGACACGCATGGACTGGCTGAAGGACCAGACTGTCCTCGGGTGTCACGAGAGAGGACGAGGATCAGAGCGGCACGCGGCAGTACAAAGTCAACAGGACAAACGAGGTCAGGCACGAGTAACCAGAGCGGGAAGAGCGTTGTCACCGCGTCGGAGACGAGAACTCACAAACTGTTTCTGGGCACAAACCAACAAAACCAAACTCACCAACCTTTACTAAGACAACGAGAACGCGCAGAAGAGGGACGCTAATGAGACTAACAGGTGAAAGACAGAGCTCAATAGAGTAATGGCAGGGTTAGGGTTAATGTTAGGGTTAGCGTTAGGGTTAGAGTGGTGGTGGGAGAGTTAATGTTAGGGTTGGGGTTAATGTTACGGTTAATGTTAGGGTTAAGGTTAGGGTTAGAGTTAAGGTTGGGGTTAATGTTAGGGTTCATTTTGGGGTTAGGGTTAATGTTGGGATTAATGTTGGGGTTAATGGGGTTAATGGTGGGAGAGGGATAGTAGATGTGACACCAGGATACTCAGTGGCAGCAAAATGGTCAAAGACAAAATAAGAGCAAATGATCTTCTGTGTCAATATTAATGTTTCCACGGTTAGATAATTCCCAGTCTACCAGGGCTGTGTTGGGATTGCATGGACCAAAAAAGTGCCGACTGCTGATTGGCTACATGAACAGCCCACAGAGTAAGCCTCCTTTATACCGGTTTGTTTTTTCTCTTATTTGAAACCACCATTTTCAAAACAGCGTATTCATTCCCTGTAATTATTATATATGTCATTAAAGCTATGCGTTGCCTCCACAGTCACACAAATATGTCCCATTTTCTTTGATTTGCTTGTGTTTGGAGTCCCTTTTCCCCACAGGAGCCGTGCGGCTGCTGCTTGTGCGTCATCACTTGGAGGTCGACCTGCTCACCACTCAGGTTCCAGTGAGCTGTTCTGGGTGATGGTGAAGTTCAGACACGTCTGGAGGGGCCAATGGGGCTGCAGCCATAGCAGAGACACACACCTCTTCAGATAAAACAGCATCTGGACCAAGAAATAAAATACAGATCAGACATGTAGATGATATGAGTCAGTCCAGTGTCTCCAGTGGTGACATCCAGCTTTCTCTTGGGTTAATTAGCACGTTGTCATGAAACTATTTGAAACTATAATAGACCTGATTATGAAACTTTCTGTGTTGTGAAAATGACCCCTGTAGTTTATATATATATATGAGAGAGAGAGAGAGAGAGAGAGAGAGAGAGAGAGAGAGAGAGAGAGAGAGAGAAAGAAAGAAAGAAAAAAAAAAAGTGTGCTTGTCCCCAGACAAAGATTTATTCGTGCATTATGTCAGGATTAATATGACTTGGTTAGGCAATAAATAAAGCGGAAAGCGGAGAGAGGAGCGGGGAGGAGACGTGAGCTGACCAGCGTCGGTGGTCCTGAACTCCTGGAGAACATGGTTGCTTTGCTCCTGGGTGGCCCAGGAACTTTGGAGGCCTTCCCTTAGTGGAGAACAAGCAGTAAACAGGACTAGAGAGCAGTTGGTTTCTTTTTTCTGTTATTTAAAGTCTTTTTTAAAAGTATTTAAATTACTGGTTAGATCAATTGATATGCAGTGGGCAAGTAAATGCATTAGAGCCTTTCAGACATCTGCATCGTGGTAACTTCAGTTCCCAACACGCATGTCCAACTGGGGTTCCTAAATTATTCTGATCTGGTCTGTGCTTTGCCAACATGAAGAAAAATAAAAGCAAAAGACAAATATCTGAAAAAGGATCCAATTTGTACACAGATGAAACATGCCCTGAATATCATGTCCAACTGATTTCTGTTTATCCAAAACCTAGAGAGTATATGATGTTTCATAATATAGAAACCTGAAGTGCTAAATCAGTAACTTGTTAGCATAGCACACATGAGAAGAGTTAGAATCCCTCATGATCCAACCTGGACTAAGTTCTCAGGAACCTTTTAAAAGTATGAGATGTTTTCTCATGTAATCACACCCCCTTTTCCTAACATAATTCTAAACATTATAGGGGGAAATACCTGATTAAAATGACACACATCTGATTAAAATGAGTGGCAGATGAACATTCAAACACAGCCTTGTTTAAAGGTATGATGCCACTGTAGGAGTTGACAGGCCAAGCTGTTCACAGCCTCCGTTGTGTGTGAGCCTGGGACATGTGAACCCAGCAGTCGTGTCTGGTGAGGGGTCAGCATGAGGGGTCACAGGGAGCTGTACAGTTGGGTTAGGACGTGAATTCCCCGGATGTCTGATTATCCTGCCCTCCATCTGCCAGTAGATCTTACACACTCCACATTGACATCCACACATCTACAGGACAGAGGGGGAGGAGCTGGTACCCAGGCCACAGTGTGGACGAGAGCGAACAGAGTCAGGAAGACAGTGAGCCGTATTGTTTTCAGAGTGGGCTGTGTAAACTCTGATGCAGAAGGGTGTGTTGGGAGAACTTGGTGGCCTTCAGCTCAGCCATCTTCACCGCAACACAAAGAACTTCGGCACAAACCACAGGAGCAAAGGCTGGCGAGTTCTCAACAGCGTCAGCTCTGAAAACAGCATCTGTCAGATGGTTGGAGACTAACTGCCTGAAAGAGGGGTAAGACTACCAGACCTCTGTGGGAATTGTCAGAATGAACGTGTCACCATGGAGCAGCAGCACAACAGCAGTACAGTCCAGGGAATCACATCTGTCCAGGGAATGAACTCTATTCCACAGGATTTCTAGTCTAGGAATAAAAGTTTCGTGCTTATAAATTTCAGACCCTCCAATGGTGCATTAAACAAATCATCAGCCCAGCAACTGTACAGCGGATTAGAGTGTAACTTCTGCTACCTAAAAGAGGCCTGCTTTACCTCAGTACGAGGAGGAGGAGGAGGAAGGTGTGTTAGTGTGTGTACATGTAGGAATATACGTGTAGGAAAGGCAACAACACACAGTCCTGTATGAATGAGTTTAATCTGCATCACACAGTAAGATCTAGCAGGCACAGAAATCAAACATCTCACAGCTTTACAAGTTCTATACATGGTGTAGGTCAGCGGTGTTTGGTCCTGGAGATCTACCCTGCACAGTTTGGTTCCAAGTCTGTTCCAACAGAACTGATCCAGTTAGCCAAGTCCTTCATTAGCACCTTGGAAGCAGGTGTGTGAGATTAGGGGTGGAGCCAAACTCTTCAGGGTGTCAGACCAGCAGGACTGGACCTGGGTAGGTAATCGAGCTGTAGGTAACAGGAGAGTTGTGGTGTGGAACACCACAAGAAATACAGCTTCTCCGAGATCTATAACGACCTGTGAATTTCATAGATCTATTTAATGCCCGATAAGGCAGTCATTTCCTTAACTAATATTATCAAAATATCTTTGTTTTTGTTGTTTTTCTATGTCCAGTCATTTGGCACATAGTCATATCCATACTGTGTCCGTGAATGCATGGCCGTTTCTCTCTGCTAAACTCTAGGAAACATGCTAAAAACAAGCCACAAGCACAGGTCATTCTCAACGATGAGCTCTATAATTTCAAGTATTTCTATATTAGCATATAAATGTACCAGGTTCTAAGAAATATTAACCTCTGTGGAAAAAAAAGTACACAATCTATTTTTGTAATACGAGTAGAAAAATATGAGTCTGTGGCTTATTCACAACGATCAAATGCCCTGTAGGATTGCATAAGTGTTGGAGTGGGTCCATGTTTGCAGCTGTTGTCCTTATAGGCCTACAGGAGGCATAAAGAAAAACATCAGTTGTTTGGAGACTTCACACACACTCAACCACTAATGAGAATAATTACTGTGGTAATTATGAACACTTCAGTATTCAAACATGTCAAAGATAAACATGAAAGTAGAAAAATGATTTGTGTGTGTGTGGAAATGTATGTGTGCGTGCATGTGTGTGAGAGAGAGAGAGAGAGAAAGAGAGTGCGAGTTTATGCGTGTGCGTGCGTGCATGTGTGAGAGAGCGTGAGCGTGTGCATGCGTTCGTGTATGTGTGAGAGAGTGCGTGTGAGTGTATGCATGTGCATGCGTGTGTGTATGTGTGAGAGAGCGCACGCGAGTGTATGCGTGTGCATGCGTGTGTGTATGTGTGTCCATCCCACTAACACACCTCAGTAATGTTCCCCTGGACTCTCTGTGCTACACAGGCTGATCAGTTTTCATGACACACACTTGTAGAAACGCTCACCTGAAAACACAGACCTTTTACTGGTGTCCCTCCTTCCAGTTGGATTACCTACACACAGACACACACACAGATTTTGAATTAACATCTTGTGTTAGTGCTTGATCACAGTTTCCATTCTGTGTGTTCGCCTTTTACCTAAGAAGCAGAGGATCATCACTTATCATTAGCAATCTATCACTAGCAATGAATCACTAATCATTAAACAATGAAACCCCGTATGTCAAACCTCCTTAGTGCTGATTTTCACTGGCCTCCCAGGCGTTGAATCTTTACTTTTTATTTTCCTGTTATCACAGAACAGCCAGCTGACAAACTCAGGGACTACAGCAGAGAGTGCGTTTATCATCTCCGTGGAGACACAAAGCAACCACACTTACTTTTATAGAGAAAAATAAATGTCTATAAAGTGCATCTGATGTTGACTTGTTTTGTGATTTTATACATAAAAATACCACAACTCCATGAGCCTGTAAACATAACCAGAGTGTCTAACTCAACCAGCTGTCTGAGGACTCCCACGCTCCCTAGCTGGGTTTGGAAACGCTTCCCTCCACTGAGGTCACAGCTCTGGGAGGAGAGGGGATGAGGCGTCATCCCTATTTCACAGGATTAGTGGTTCCTCCCACTGAGGAAGTCTCCAGAGTAACAGGAAGTGGTTATGAAGACAGACCTTGGGCTCAAACCCTGACCCAGTAAGCTAACGTGTAGATGCCCTTCTGCCAAGCTGAGAGTTCCTGATGCTAGGCTCCAGGCTGGCAGTGCCACGGCTGATAGTCTCCCCGTGCCTCACAGCCCTGGCTGTCCACGGCGTAGCGAAGACAAGCACGCTTGTTTTTGTTTTTGTTTGTTTTTCGAATTGATTGATTGGAGAGTTTTGCCCCCTGACCTCTAAGTACTGTTCCATTGTATCACGATTTCTGATTGGGTAGCAGATAAATTAATCTGCATAGCTGGTCAAATGCTTGAATTTAATTGGAGGATATTCCCTGTTTAGGTGAAGATCCAGTTACGTGGAGATGAGGAGATGCTCTAGGGAAACACTCACCTCTGGCTCTAATTACTGCATGTATTATTAATCCCAGTGTCATTTATATACAGATTAACACACAGCTGACTGTCCAAACACACAGGCAGAGACACATGTAGGACAAACGCTGGTCTTGACCTCATCAACCCCCACTGGTCTGCACACCTGTGGTCTCATGGAGACTGACATGGTCATGCGCGGCGTTTCTCTACTTTTCTCTCTCTTTCTCTCTCCATCTATATGCAACATTCAGGTAGTATTTTGTATGTTATATTTCTATATATTTCTTAGTAAACACACACAGGGATAATTGAACACAGCAACAAAATCCCCAACCCAAGAAAAATGCGTGCATAAGGAAAGTGTGGAGGAGTGTGTGTGTCAGGCCAGCACTGTGATTTAAAATCCTCATAATGTGACTATTGGACTCCAGTGTTCTGGAGAACGACGCTGTGCTGAGGGTGTGGACAGACCAGGAGACGCACAGGGAGATGCACACATAGGATTTATTAGTGATGACGAACTGTGATTGGACAGAAATAGACTCCCTGTGCCAGCTTGGAGCACACTTCATCTTTCACAGTGTCTGTTTGGACTTGAAACCTAAGAAACAGTTCACAGCCCAATATCAGCCCAATGAAAGCGTGTGTGCTGCATGCACGCGCGCACACACACACACACACACACACACACACACACACACACACACACACACACACAAGGTTTTAAAAACTACAGCTGTGCAGAAGCAGCCATCCTTCAGCACCTCTCAAACGTGATCTGTTATTTTAGAGGGAAGAGCATTCAAACGTTGTTATTAATACGTCTCCCCTGAGCCTCGACCTCACCAAACCATACAGGAGTGTGAGAAAATACCTGAGATAAACACACATTCAGTAATCAGACAGAGAGAGAGAGATGGAGGGAGAGAGATGGAGAAAGAAGGGGAGAGAGAGAAAGAGAGAGAGAGAGAGATGACCTGATCCTGTTTGTTTTGACTAAACACTACAGCAGAATGGCAGATCTCAGGTGATCTGTGGTGAACTCACATTTATCCTGATCTGGAGAATCGAAACAGTCACTGTGTGTGTCACTAGGGACCCGCCAGGGCTGTCGGACTGCCTGCAGCTGCCGGTAGAACTCATCCTGCCCAATACACACACAGACACACCCACACAAAGTGCACAGTGTTTGAGGATACTCTTTGAGACTCTTATTCCAGTGTTTAAGGATACTCTTTGAGACTCTTATTCCAGTGTTTGAGGATACTCTTTGAGACTCTTATTCCAGTGTTTGAGGATACTCTTTGAGACTCTTATTCCAGTGTTTGAGGATACTCTTTGAGACTCTTATTCCAGTGTTTGAGGATACTCTTTGAGACTCTTATTCCAGTGTTTGAGGATACTTTTTGAGACTCTTATTCCAGTGTTTGAGGATACTCTTTGAGACTCTTATTCCATATTCTGTACTTCTATAAATGCAGAAGTTTAAGTCACAGTTTTTCTTTTTTGCATAGACACCTTTGGAAGGTTACATGTTCACAGCAGTGTAAGTTGTTCATGTAGATTCCTAAACACATCACCACACATCTTAAACACAAACATACATGCCACTCACACGGAACAAACAGACACACACATACACAGAAAAGACACATCTACTGCCTAAAACATATGTTCATAATATCTTAATTCTGTGGTGCAGGTCTGTGCGTTAAAGCCTGTGAATATTCACCCATAGTTAGCAACACAACACTCACAAACAAACCAAACACAGAGCTACTGCAGCCCACTACAGGTGGAGCACCCTCCATCAGCGCAGCACGGTACTGCACCATCTCCACCCTCAATGAACTACAAACCAAAGACTCCTGACATGCTATTTCTGCAGATTTTTTTATTTTGTTCTCTCTGCATTAAGTGCACTTCAAAGGTGAAATGTGTGGTCCAGCCTAGAATTACACCTAGAGACAAACAGAGTAGAATTGCACCTAGAGACGGACAGAGTAGAATTGCACCTAGAGATGAACAGTAGAATTACACCTAGAGACGGACAGTAGAATTACACCTAGAGATGAACAGTAGAATTACACCTAGAGATGAACAGTTCCTGCACTTGGAGTTTGACAGCAGTGTTGCAAGGTGGAGTGTAAAGAAGAAGAAAAAGAAGAAAAGAACTGACAGTAAAACAGTACAAAAACAAAACTTTGGTTTCCCCAAACACAGCGATGCTCCAACAGCCCCAAGTGACCCCCCCCCCCCCCCCCCGAGTCCTGTGGACATTCTCCTGTTCTGGAATCAGACTACAGGCAGGTGCACACTTTCACAGACACAGTGTTTAGGGTGATTTTCAAATCAGTGACCTGTAGTTTAAGACGTTTTCAGAGGCAACGTTCCACCATTCTCCAGACAGCCTGTCTTATTTGTATATATCAGACTGTATACATCACCCTGCATATATCAGACTGTGTTTTAACATATCTGATAATATGTTTGCTTTGCTCCTGAGAGTCTCATGTATTGTTGGCATCTCCTGAGTTATAGCTCCTGACTGAGATCCACAAACATGGATAACAAAGCAGGAATGTCCTGTTTACCTGAAACAGAGACAGTCCTGCTCTCTCCTGCAGCTGTGTGTGTGTGTGGGCGCGCACCTCAGTGTAGCACTGAGTAGTATAAACCAATGCAGTGTGTGTACAATTTAAGCAGGTGTGTGTGTGCGTGCATATGTGTGCATGCGTGTGCATGTGTGTACATACATACATACACACACACGTGTATAAGTGTATGCGTGTAAATGTGTGTGTATGTATATATGTGTGTGTATATATGTGTGTGTGTGTGTATGCGTGTAAATGTATCTGTGTGTGGGTGTGTATATACGTGTGTGTGATTATATCACGTGTGTGTGTGTAAATGTGTGTGTGTATACGTTTGTGTGTGTAAGCATGTGTGTATATGTGCGTGTGTGTACATACATATGTGTATGCGTGTGTGCGCATGTGTGTGTATATGTGTGTGTGTGTGTGTATATATATATATATATATATATATATATATATATATATATATATATATATATATATGTGTGTGTGTGTGTGTGTGTGTGTGTGTGTGTGTGTGTGTGTGTGTGTGTGTGTGAATGTATGCGTGTGTGTATATATGAGGGTGTGTGTGTGTGTGTGTGTGTGTGTGTGTGTGTGTGTGTGTGTGTGTGTGCGTGGGCATGCATGTGTATGCACGTGTGTATAAGTGTATGCATGTAAATGTATGTGTATTTATATATATGTGTGTGTGTGTGTGTGTGTGTGTGAGACAGGATCACCTCTGACAGTGCGCTGCGTAGACTGAAGTTGTCCATGGTGCTGAGCCCAGGCGGGGTTAACAGAGGTCGTGTGATTTGCCCCGTGGGCGTTACAGGTCTGCTCCGAGACCGTCCGTAGACACGTGTGTTGCCATGGCTACTGGTGGGCAGGGACCGCATCATAAGGCTGTTGGGGGTCAAGGGCCTGCTGGGGTTGCTGGGAGACTGAGCCCGGCCCGTGAGCAGAGGCGAATGCTTGGTGCCATGCAGGCCAGACGCCTTGCTGGGGGATTGGGGCAGGGAGTTGCTGTGCGGGCTGCTGGGACTCCAGCTCAGCTTCCCCTGCTCTGTCAGCTTGGCCAGGTCCTTCTCCACCTCTGCAGACATACACAGAGAGGGCAAAGAGGTCACAGAGGTCACAGAGGTCAGCAGCGGAGCACAACCCTCAGCCACCAGCGGTAGCTTGTGCGGGAGCTGAGGACTTGTGCTCTGTCTCAATACGTCTGACGCAGATCATCAGGGGTTGGACTGAGGGACACTGTTACCGGTGTGTTAGAAGAGCGAAAATAGAAAAACATTGATGAAGGTCCACTGGAGACCAGGAGCAAGACCAGGAGCAGGACACCTCTTTGGGTTTTAGAACAGACTCAACACAGTAAGGAAGAATGATGTTAAAAACCAACAGCTGTCTGAATGCTGAGGTTGTCCTGCCATCTGCCCATACTGAGTGGGTAGTGATCACAGGAACCCTACAGCGGATCCATCCGGAACCGTGCCGGCCCAGGGATATTCCAGCCTTCCGAGACGATCACTTCCTCACGCTTGTTCCTGAGGGCTTGTTCCAGGGGGCTGAAGTATTTACTGGGTGTGTACATTGTATGAGAGGTTGCTTCCTTAATGTGTGTGTGTGTATGTGTGTGTGTGTAGCAGCACACTGCAACTCTGGAAGGCGATTTGTTTGTTTTGTTGGGTTGTTTGTGTTTGTACCATCTCTCTGTTACTAGTCTTCAGGACAAACATCTGGGCTACTCTCACTGTATTTTTCTTTTTTTTACAGGACTGGAAGATCTGTTTTTGGTTTTCATTCGTGCAAATACTCTATTCTGAAATATATGAGTCACGTGTAGTGCATCTGAGGACCGCACACTTGTCTCGGAGTCACTCCCTTGTGACATGTGTTCCATAACCCTTCACTTCCTCACTGCTAGCAAACAATTCTGCCTTCAGAACAAAACTGCATGATATTTCCAGGCTCAAATATCTCATGTATGTATTTCTGATTGCGAGAGTCCTGTCTCAGGAACATGGTATGGCTACTAGACTGCTGTTTAATGTTTAATCAAAAGGAAAGCTAAGCTACAAGCTATAAGATGATCCTCAAATCTGCTTGGGAGAGGGGAGGTCTTGTTTCTCTTAACAAGAAAACACCCAACAACCTTAAACATGTCTAAATGTGTGAACCAAAACACTCTGTAGCCAGACGGAACATACTGTAGAGAGAATGGTGTTTCATTTCTGACATTCTGAAGAAATTAGTATCACTGACCCCTTTCTGCGGAACCTGGAGATGTCAGGGGTCACTGACCCCATTCTGAAGAACTTAGAGAAGTCAGGGGTCACTGCAAGCTTGTGTCAGGTGGTGTTGGAGTTTTCTGTGCTTACACATCTCACAGGCTCATGCTTGTGTGTGTCTGTCTGTGTATGTGTTCCTGTGTGGGGTGTGTGTATGTGTTTTTGTGTGTGTGTGAAGAAATGGCAACATCTCATCTAGGTGAGTAAACAGGATAAATAGGATACTTACCTCCTGCCATTTACCAAAACACTTGGACTTTAAGAACTGCAGTACACACACACACACAAAAGTAGCAGTCTTCAGTGGATAATATCTTTGGGTAATGCCTGGGAAAGACACGGAACACCTACAGTCCTCTCACATCACTGTTTACTGGTGAAGACCCCAGATGTCATCTAGAATGTAGATCTTTCCCTGGACCTCTGTCTCTTCCCTGGAATTCATGGTTAATGCATTTGAGTAACTCACCTGGGACGCAGAAAAAACTCTGCTGGCTGCGTTCACCATATTGATGGGGTTACCGGTACCCTGTGTGTGTATATGTCTGTATATGTGGGTGTGTGTGTCTGTGTGTGGCTGTGCAGTGGCAGGTCTTACTGAGACCACAGTGCTAGAGAAACCTGGGATGCAATACATCACTGGGGGGTTACCATGGAAACATTTGCCCACCTGGAAACAGGGCCCACCTCTAGCCATGCCTTGCAGTGTAACCACACCCCTGAGGTGTAGCCACGCCCCTGAGGTGTAGCCACGCCCCTGATCTTTGCACTGTTGTAGCAAGACGTGAGCTTTGAATGAATGAATGAATACGTTTGCTGAAGGATGACAGAATGGACCAGCTGGAAGGGAAAACACCCACATCACTGGACCGATTACACCATCATGTCTAATTTAGTGGGTAATGGAGGGAATCATTATTATTCAGATCATTAGTCAAAACAATAATAACTGTTTTGTACTGACTACATTTGGTGGAAATATGACTGACACGGCTCACTTCACAAATGTGTCTGCAAACACAGCAAAGAGTCCTCGAAGTAGAACTAAACAAACAACTTCAGAGCAAAATGAGGGTAAGCTGTGCAGATCTAAACTTTTATAAACAGACTGATCAAAAAGAAGAAGCAATAAGCAGGACGCTTCGTTCTGGGTGACTAGAGAACACATACAGACTCCTCGAGCAATGAAAGAGACAACACCCTCATTAATGAGACCACAGAGAGACACTCAGAGAGAAGTCAGATAAGGAGAGAGAAGGAGAGAGTACTCTGCCCACGTCATTAGTCCCCGTAGGGTAAACGGGTCCCTCTGCTATTACACTTTAAAGAATAAACGTGTGTGTGTGTGTGTGTGTTAGAAGGCGTTATATAATCCTCCCTCATTACAGGTCTAATTAGTCTGGAGACTTGCCACACACCGGGGCTAAGAGGCAAGATGAAAGCAAAACTCCGGCGTCCAACATGGACAACGTTAACAGCTAATAAAACATGAAAGGCCAAATTAAGTTGTTCATTCAGTTTCTCACCCGCTCAAATTGGGCAAAAAAAGCCGGAAAATGATTGCCATCTGATTGGCTAGTGGGTAGTCTACCCACAATGCAGTGGGGATAGTCTGCATCAGCTTCTTAATGCAGCCAATGTGTTGCTCCTGCACCCCCAACACAGCGTCTCCAAAATGTCACATGACTCAACCCGGTAACCTCCAGCGAGAGAGTTCCTTCATGCTACTCGCACGTTTCAGCCAGCCTTGGGGTGTTTAAACTAGAGTTTCCCAGACTTTCTTTTTTTTAATTTAGACTTTTTTTTTTTTTTTTTTTTTTTTTTTAGCCAATCAGAGGTTTCATTAGCCAATCACTGGTTTAATTAGCCAATCAGAGGTTTTTGTCACTATGTTCAAAGGCACATGAGGGGCTAGTGAAGACTTTCTCTCTGATGTGACTGTGTGTGTGTGTGTGTGTGTGTGTGTGTAATACCCACCAGCAAGGTGCTTGCCCATGTTCTCCAGTTCTTTTGAGAAGAGCAGGTCTTCTAGCTGTAGACCACGTCTCCGCGTCTGGGGGCTTGAGCCTCTTACTGGCTTCAGGTCTGACCCCCTGGCAGGAAAACGCTGGTACGTACACACACACACACACACACACACACACACACACACACACACACACACACACACACACACACACACAGACGCACACATACATAAATGGAGAAAAAGAAAATGAAAGAACAGAAAGCTGTTCCATCTGTTCTAATGAGCACCACTTATTATTTTAAATGGTCATAAGAGAAACTCTGAAGACCACAGAGCTCCAAGATGAAAGAGTTCCTGGATCTCACGTAGAATGTCAGGAGTGGCTGAGCCAATCTGTACGGGTGTTTCAACATATGCACACTTTTGAAACACACAGCGTCTTATTCCATATTCTTTGGCCAAAATAACTGCAAGAACTGAGCTGCATCACCAGGACAACAAGAGAAAGCCAAGGGCTGCTTCAGGAGAAGAGATTTCTGAAGATCCAACCACACTGACAGTGCTCTCCAACCTCCAGCATGCTGTGAGGGACTCTGCAGTCCTTCCACCCTTTTTTCAGCTCCTGCGACCACAGACAACGTCTATTTAACGTGTTCTCTCCTGCTTGGGGGTAGGGGGCATTAGAGAGCAGCGCGTCTCGCTGGGATGATGTCACACAAAGCGGCGCCTCGGGGCAGGCGAGCATGCAGACACGTCGCTGACACATTACGACGTCTAATGACAAACACATTCAGGCGGCATGCTCACAGCGCATACTGTGCTCACACCGCACACACTCGCCTTCAGGCACCTCATCTAACCACCAGAAAGTCTGGAATCACAGCGTCACTCACGCGGTCTGATATATGAGGCCAATAACGCACAGCAGGGGCTGCCAAGCCTAGAACTCTACACACGACCTACAGTGGGGACATGCATCTGTGTGTGTGTGCTTGAACATGCTCTCTTACACACACACACACACACAAACCATCACCACCAAACTATCTACATAAACGTCCGTCCCTCCCTGTCCTTCACTTCTCTTCAGCCTTCTGGCATGTGGTAGTGTGTGTCTGCCTTTACAGTAACAAACAAACAGATCTGATCTACAGAGCTGAACTGATTCAGTCCTGAGCACAAACACCGTACACCTCACACCGTTTGTGATGCTGTCATGTGTGTGGCTGGGTTATGAACTCCAGCAAGCATGCTAATCCATGCACTGCCACGCCTAACGTTTCCCACTGACATCTCCGATCCGGTTCGCCGGAGTACTAATCACACACCTGACGACTGCTCTCCTCATTACTGCTCCCTGTTTAAGCCCCCCCCACTCTTTGGGAACTTCCGCCATTCCCACGTTGCATACCAAAGATTCAAGATTCGTGTTCCTAGTTTCGGAATTCTACCTGCGTTTCACCACGAGGTCTCGTCTCCTCCCCTCGGGGGGGCCAACCTTGCACCAACCCCCCTAACTCCAAACCCAATGACCTCCCCTATGGCTCCTCACGTGGATTCTCTCCCACATGTGTGTGTGTGTGTCTGTTTCTGCTCTTTTGTTTCTGTCCTGTTAGTGCTCTGTTTATACCCCATGCATTCTTTAGTCAAATACTTGCTGTGTGACACAATGTTTGGAAATCCTGCGTCAGTTCATTAGTGTTCACTATAGTTTCCACGACTGTGGTTTCCAGAGACACTGTAGTAAATGTGGACTCCAAGCACTTCACATGCAAAACAAAGTTCCAGTTGCCCTCCTGGAGCTCAGAAAAATTGGCATGTACTGTTCACCAGTCAAACACAAAGCTGCTTCTCCTTTACAAGTGAGAAATGTCAAATGCGCGCAGGACCTGGAGATATCTCCACTACCATGGTGAGGTCACCACAAAGCTGCTGGCCATCTCCAAACATGGATGGAATTTCTCCACTAATGAAATCCATTTTGATGACTAAATGTATCTGTGTATGTGTGTGTGTGTGTGTGTACGCATATTTGTGTGTGTTCTTTTGTTCTATTAATATTCATTTCCCCTGTTCATGCCAATAAAGCATTGAACTGAGCGAGAGAGAGAGAGAGAGAGAGAGAGAGAGAGAGAGAGAGAGAGAGGAGTGAAAGAGAAGGATAGAAAAAGAGGGAGGGAGACAAATGAATGGACAAAGAAGGGACAAGGGAAGGGAAAAGATGGAGGGAGAGCCAGACAGAATGAGAGAGGGAGGGAGAAAGTAATAGTTTTTTTGTGGTGGCCTTTGAACTTTGTTGTTCATTACAAACACGTCATGGTCTTTATGTAATAGTTAAATATTTAATGCAAAAGGCATTTTGTTAGTTGCTTGATCAAAAGATTTGCTTTGAAAAGGGTTATAATATTGTATAGCCAATCAGAGAAAAGCAAAAAAAGACCTCTTCTGGAACCACAGCTCACACCAACAAATCCACATCCTCCTGCCCCAGAGCTTTAAAAACCATGAGGGAGGGACGCAGTACAGTGGGTCAGGACAACAGGATCAGCAGACTAAAGAGGTAACGATGTCCTCTTTAGCCTGACACACTTTGGCACACAGACATCCGTGGTCATCCAGACACGTTTCGCTGAGCTTGTGCTGAGTTCCAGCTTTTGAGAGAGAAGGAGGCCTAAGTGAACGTGTGGGGTCGAGTGTGGGGTCTGGGCCTGACTGGATTACGGATCTTCCGCTGCAGAAGAGTCAGTCCAGCTTTTCTTTATGGATGTGGGTGTTTGGCTGAAGACAGGCTGGTGTTACAATAATACAGCCATGCAGGAGAAAAGTCCAAGGTGTTCAGCATCATCTCGTGAATCCGTCAAAATCCACACGTGCCGCTGGACTCACACAGAAACACACCAGCAGCCCAATTAAACGCCAAACACGTCATCCTTGAGACAGCGGAACTTCCGAGGGTCGGGACAGCCAAGCAGCGCGGCCCACTGAATCGGTAGCAGTCTGTGTTCCACAGAAGGTCAGAAGGTGAGAAGGTTGAACAGCTGTGTAGGGGAGGCAGGCTTTCACAGGACCAGACAAATGAGATGTTAGCATGCAGCTCTGTGCTCTCATCTCAGTGGCAACGCGAAGGGTGTGACCGACTAATGATGGGAATCTGCTAGTCAGAACTGCAGGTCTGCAGGTGCAACTCAGCTGTGTCTCTCCTCTGAGGACTCACGCAGGAGTTGTGGGACAGTTAATATGCAGTTAATAACCCTCGTGAGGCACTTAAGTTATTAAGAAAGACAAACTGCATTCATCTCCAAATAGTGCTGAATATAATCAGTTCTACAGAAACCAACACGCGAGCATTTTATGAGCATCAGTAGGTAAGCGGAGACGATCCCCTCATCTGCCCAGATGGAGTCTGGTCATCCTGGCACTGGTTGACCTCAGCACTCCTCAGCCTGGTCTTACACCTGTTCACATCTCACATGCCAAAGTAAAGACAGCCTGTCTGTGTGAGTGGGAAAGGAGACCTGTGAGCGTGTCTGTGTGTGTGTGTGTGTGTGTGTCTAGCTCTGTGTAAGTTTAAACATCACTGAATGGTATTGTTTACGGTATGATATTCTTTCCCTGGGGGTTTAGATTCCAGTCTCCCTGAAGGAGGGGGCGGGTGCGGTATGTATCCCCACTGCGTGTGCTCGTTGTTGGGATGAGACGAGGCCTGGTGCCCTTGGAGCTTCCAGCAAGTCTAGAGCCTCCTCCATCTGCTCAGCACACAACACCAGTGAAGAAACACTGATAGCATTTCCACCAGCAGCCTGCTGTAATTAGAACAAGGCCTGAGCCCTGGTGGCGCTATAGAAAACAAGCGCAGATTACGAGGGGAGAGTAGTGTCAGCGTCAGGAACGTGGTGTGCACGGCAACCTCCCATCTCACACACACACACACACACACACACACACACACACACACACACACACACACACACACACACACACACACACACACCTCAGCATGTATGTGCATGTGTGTGCTTACATGTCCATGTGCATGTGTGGTTTGTTTCTCCCACTGTAAACGTCCCTGGGAGAGTTGAGCTGACGCTCATCTAGTGTTCATAGCTGCGACTGAGCAGGTGAGCATCAGTGTAGCCGCTGGTTACCTCCGTGTTGACTTCATTATGTCGTATACACATGTAACCAAACACCCTTCATGTTCTCACAGAACGATGTTTGCAGTGAGAGGCAGAAACCACGGCCCCTGCCAGTGCCAGCAAACCCGGCAGCGTGCGGACCCATTACTCACTCGTAAGGTTCCGGACTCACAAACCCAGATCTCACACCAGCGGGGCCTTGTGCATTGTTCAGAGAGGAAACCTATCCCCTAGCGTGACAGGCCCAGAATAGAGAGAGAGCTACAGCCTCTCCAGGGCAGGCCACCTCTGTGTGAAAGAGTGATACAAGTGGTTTGAACGGTCTCTCTGACAGCGTGCACAATGAGGAGATGGACGAGACGTGAACAAAGGCAGAAAGGTGATATGCAGGAGTGGGGGTGGGGGTGTGACCATGGCAGATACCTGAGAGCTACTCTGGAGTTCTGGCTCCACTGCGTTCATAGTTGCTGTCACCCCCGGCAACGGACCTGTTCCAGAACCCAAACACAGACACAACAGGTCTTATACCAGCCACGCATTCATATCAACACGCGCGCAGGCACACACACACGGTCTCTGGTCTCTATTCAGGTGTTCCAGCTCTGCCACTCGGTTATCACGCACTTCTTTGTAGATCTCTGAGGAGATTTGGTGGTATGAAGCTGCCTGAAAGCAACACCACCAGAAACTTCAACCCAGAACAGATCGAGCTAATGACCCTTTGGGCTAAAGTGTCTCTTCAATGACACCAAGCGGCTGTCACACAAAACCATATTACTGAGTGCCTGTCCACTTTCACTAGGCCTCCTCATGTAGCATTTGATCAGTTTAACACACTCCTTCCTGATATGTAGAAGGAGGTCATAAAAAGGAAGGGCTGGAGACAATGTCTGGACTCACTTGCCACCTGCGGTAGTGCTTGTTCGACAGCAGGGGGTGCTGGTTCCTCCTCGGCACATGTCAACGCCAGACTATTCCCCTGAAGCCTGTAAAAAAAAAAACAAAAAAAAACAAAACAACCTGACTAGACTGAAGAGAACGTCTGTTTGTCCCCATGGCCCTTTTGCGTGGCAAAGATGAAGGTGACAATAATATAACGCCTCACTTTCCAAGAGAGAATGACAAGACTGAGCAAACACAGTAACTCAGTTTTCTTCACAATATCTGTAGAGACAGTGCGTCTCTGTTCATAAGAGGTGTTGGGACGCAGGTCAGATGCCTGCAGGTCTTATCAGCCATCTAAATGCTGGGAATGGAGTTTCCATTGAGAATGAAAAGACAGGAACACGTGGGAGCACTGAGGAGGTGATAGGTCTTCAGAAATTGCTGGGTGACATTCTCCTCAGCCCTGCAGCCCAGTTGCTGCATCCCCTCGCTGACATGCTCCTGGATTATGAATCTGTCTAGGAAACAATGTCTCAGACGTCTGGAAGACTGAAGAAGACTCAGGATGTCATGAGTTGTTATCAATGAGACATTGAAAGGAGGGTTAGCGTTAGCGCTGTGTTCTACAATTTAACTCTATATAACTGCTATACAACACTATACTATGCTATATAACACTGAGTTCAGTCTTGTAGAGAGCTTGATCACCTGACCAATTCTGATTTGTTGGTCCTCTGATGGACATGCCGACACAGACAGAATTAATTTCTAGTGGAAGTTGTGTCTTTGATGCTACCTGTTGAAGTTTCTACCTTGTAAGGTTCCACCAGCAGTACTTTGGCAGTGAGCTGTGTTCCTTATCAAGGCTAACTGTCTGCTTTCCCTTTAGCTGTTTGTCTTTCCTCTCAACAGTCCTGAGGTCTGAGGGTGGCTGGGCTAACAGGAAGTCGAGTCTAACAGGAAGTCGAGTCCCAATCAACAGTTGTGCCGGAGATACCCCATGAGCCAAAGCACGAACCCTGACTGCCATGAGGCCTTTGTGCAGATCCTTATTTTTCCTTATCATGGCTTTCCTTCTCATCACAGCCCACACTGTCTCCCAATTACTTCAGAATAACAGGAACTACTGCTCACATGCACACAACTATAAACTTTAACAAGTCCCCAAACTCAGCCACGGAAAACTGATCCATTGTCCAAGACAAAAAAGTCTCCACAACAACCTAAGATGACTTTCAGTTTCAGTATCCCAGCTGTAGCAGAGGTACTGGTAAGTGAGGTCACTTCAGTTTATTGAGAATAATAATCTGTCATTATTAAATAAGTACCCTTGTTCCAGTGGAATGGAACTGATGCCATGGGCGGGAAGGTTAGGATATGGGTCAGCAGAGCTCAGGTGCGCTGTGACTCTAACAACCTACACTATGGCTTACACAGTCTGGCCACCATTCTGCCACTCTTGCTGTTGCTGAGCCCTTGGCAATGGCCTGGCAGCTCTGCTGTATTTCCTCCAGCATTTCCATCTGCATGGTAGCCGGAATCCCAGGTCTCTTGCTGTTCATGAGAAAGATGTCCACCCTCAGTAGATCACACTTTGTTGCCAGGACCTTTTGCTGCTGGGAAGACTTTAGCCTTAGTCACCCCAATGTTTATGAGAGACAATAATAGTTTACAAACTTCATCTTCTTCTTAAGCTTTTTTATTTGAGCAAGCTGTCCATCAGTGACTGGTAGTTGATGCACAATCTGATTGACATGAATTCTTACCCCATTCTGCCCCATCAGTTTTTTGTCTGAGATTTTTGGATTGGGGCCCTTGAAACAGCACCAGCCATCATTACATTTTTACGAGGGACATATACAGTTTTGTAGGAGAAGCACAAAAGCCTTAGTGTGAATTGTAATATTAGTGGAAGTACATCATAGAGGACTCTTGAACTTAAAAGACAAATCAATGGCTTCTGATCGAAACAGTTCATTTTACATTTACATTTTATGGCATTTAGCTGATGCTTTTATCCAAAGCAACTTACAATTATGACTGAGTTCAACTTAAGCAATTGAGGATTAAGGGTCTTGCTCAATCTTCTGATTATGAGTTAAGTACCTT
>NW_027658536.1:10000-40393 GCF_041902795.1 Electrophorus electricus | reverse complement strand
CTGATTGGACATAATCAGTAAAGATCTCACAGCTGAAGGACCTTACTGGGAGAGCCTGTCCGTACTCAGGTGTAATCAGGTGTTAATGGGAGGGTAACCAGAGGGAAGACATTCCTTTCTAAAAGGCAAATTAGAGCCGTTACAGTTTGCCAAAGGGACATGAACAATTCTCAGACCATGAAAAGAAACATCTGTTCTGATGATGGGAAGATTTTAACTATTTAGCCACAGTTCCCAGTGCCATGTATGGAGGAAACCAATCACTGAGCATCACCTCATTAATACCGTCCCTACAGCCAATCACTGAGCATCACCTCATTAATACCGTCCCTACAGCCAATCACTGACCATCCCCTCATTAATACTGTCCCTACAGCCAATCACGGAGCATCACCTTATTAATACCGTCCCTACAGCCAATCACTGACCATCCCCTCATTAATACCATCCCTAGAGCCAATCACTGACCATTCCCTTATTAATACCGTCCCTACAGCCAATCACGGAGCGTTACCTCATTAATACTGTCCCTACAGCCAATCACTGAGCATCACCTCAGTAATACCGTCCCTACACCCAATCACTGACCATCACCTCATTAATACCATCCCTACAGCCAATCAGCAAGCATCACGTCATTTTACCTCAGGTTTACAGTTCAACAAATATCCCTGCATGAAAATACAGAAGTGGCTTGAGAACTCTGTGAAAGTCCTGAAATGGTTCAGCCAGAGTCTGGAAGTGAACCCAGTACAGCAGTGCACCAATGCTCCCATCAAACCTACCTGAGTTAGAACTTTCCTGCTCAAAAGAACGAGAGAAACATCCAACAGTAAGGTGTGCAAGATTATAGGATCATTCCCAAGAAGACATGAGGTTACTATGTAACCAACAGCGCTTTAACTAAGTATTAAGTAAAAGATCTGAATATTTAATATTTCTGGGTTTTTTTTAATTTTCATACATTTACAAATCGTTTCACAAACCTGCTTTTCCTTTGTTCTTGAAGAGTACTGTGTGTAGATTGATGAAAAAAAAAAGTTGAATACATTTTCATTCCTTTGGATCTATCTTCCTTTGGGGCTGTGTTGTTTTGGCTTTATGTTCCTTTGGGGCTGTGTTGTTTTGGATCTATGTTCCTTTGGGGCTGTGTTGCTTTGAATCTATGTTCTTTGGGGCTGCGTTGTTCTGTATCTATGTTCCTTTGGGGCTGTGTTGTTTGGATCTATGTTCTTTTGGGGCTGTGTTGTTTTGGATCTATGTTTTTCTGGGGCTGTGTTATTCTGGATCTATGTTTTTCTGGGGCTGTGTTATTCTGGATCTATGTTCCTTTGGGGCTGTGTTGCTCTGAATCTATGTTCCTTTGGGGCTGTGTTGTTCTGGATCTATCTTCCTTTGGGGCTGTGTTGTTCTGGATCTATCTTCCTTGTGGCTGCGTTGTTCTGTATCTATGTTCCTCTGGGGCTGTGTTGTTTTGGATCTATGTTCCTTTGGGTCTGCATTGTTTTGGATTTATGTTCTTTTGGGGCTGTGTTGTTTTCTTATTTATTCTCCGTTGGGGCTGTGTTATATGTGTTCACTTCCTCGTGTTCCTGTCTGTGGTTGATCTGGTGAACACATCACCACCACAAATCTCTCTGTGTCACATCTGTTCCGTACCACAGATGCATGTCTTATCCATGAGATGCTCTGCGTATTCTGTCAGTCTGACAAGCTGTCAGACCCTTGTGTAGTTTTGGTAAGTCCACTTTCCCAGAACAGTTAATGATGGATGAAGATACCATTTAAATGGAGAACTGTTCAGCTAAAAGTAAGACTCTCCGAGTGCCTCCGTCTCATTATGGTTCAAGTTCAGACACAGGGTGACCTGCTCTTAACAGCATTTCATATTGATTCTACTTTCTTTTGCAGCATTTTAAGGGATACAACAAACTCTAAACAAACAGTGTCAAAGTGAAATATCCCCTCAGAAAAGGTAAAGCCTGTTTACCTCCAGAACTACCTGAGATTGTTCACCAAATCCTTTTATGCCACAAACATGTTCTGCATAAAGATAATAGATAAAAATATCCTCCTAAGGTTCAAAGAACCTTTCTTGTGCCAGGTGGTAGCAATTTTAATGTCTCTCCCCACACAACTCTCTGTGAAAGAGTTTAAACTGAACTCACAGTGGGTCCCGTACAGCTGAAGTTGCCCAAAAATAGCCATGTATGGGTTTTTTCTTTGAATGTGGGTTCTTAACTAGGTTCTGTCCTCGTCCTCTCCATCCTTCAGTCTAGAGACGTTATGCATTGCTCTCCTGGGACTGTTTGACTAGTGGTTGACTGGTTGACTAGTGGTTGACGTGTTGACTAGTAGTTGACGTGTTGACTAGTGGTTAACTAGTTGGCTAGTGGTTGACTGGTTGACTAGTGGTTGACTAGTGGTTGACTGGTTGACTAGTAGTTGGCTGGTTGACTAGTGGTTGGCTGGTTGACTAGTGGTTGGCTGGTTGACTAGTGGTTGGCTGGTTCACTAGTGGTTGACTAGTAGTTGGCTGGTTGACTAGTGGTTGACTGGTTGACTAGTGGTTGACTAGTAGTTGGCTGGTTGACTAGTGGTTGAGTGTCCCTCAGCAGAACGACAGCTGTCGATATGTCAGGCCCATGACATGCATGTCTGACATCAAAGTTTTGTTCACAGGGAATCCCATTGGTTATACAATCAGTGTTTGATTTTTTTATGTGTAGATAAATACACCTTATAAAACTCAAAATAAACATAAAACACTGACAACAACTGTAAGCTGTCCAATCACATTTTTTACAGAGTGTGAAATGGTTCTTAAGGAAGATTTTCACAGAATGGCCATGGTGGGACTTGAAGTGGCATCCTTCTGACTACAAGTCAAGTACCTTAACCATTGAGACACCACTACCCCATAGGGCATATTGTGCAACACTGTCCTGTAACACTGTCCTGTAACACGATTGGCCCACCCTAGCATTCTGTCTCCCTGGTTACCCTGTCTCAAGTCTTTGGTTTGCCTTGGGTCCGTTCCTGTTCTGGTCCTTGTTTTGCTTTTCGCTGTTTTCATTAGTTATCACCTGATCCCTGTTAGCCCTCATCAGTCTGGGTATTTTTAGTGTCTGTGTCTAACTTTTGTTGTGTTCGATGTTCTGTTTCTAACTTTTGTTGTGTTCGTTGTTCTGTGTCTAACCTTTGTTGTGTTCGTTGTTCTGTGTCTAACTTTTGTTGTGTTCGTTGTTCTGTGTCTAACTTTTGTTGTGCTCATTGTTCTGTGTCTAACTTTTGTTGTGTTCAATGTTCTGTGTCTAACTTTTGTTGTGTTCGTTGTTCTGTGTCTAACTTTTGTTGTGTTCGTTGTTCTGTGTCTAACTTTTGTTGTGCTCATTGTTCTGTCTAACTTTTGTTGTGTTCGATGTTCTGTGTCTAACTTTTGTTGTGTTCGTTGTTGTGTCTAACTTTTGTTGTGTTCGTTGTTCTGTGTCTAACTTTTGTTGTGTTCGTTGTTCTGTGTCTAACTTTTGTTGTGTTCGATGTTCTGTGTCTAACTTTTGTTGTGTTCGTTGTTCTGTGTCTAACTTTTGTTGTGTTCGTTGTTCTGTGTCTAACCTTTGTTGTGTTCGTTGTTCTGTGTCTAACTTTTGTGTTCGTTGTTCTGTGTCTAACCTTTGTTGTGTTCGTTGTTGTGTCTAACCTTTGTTGTGTTCGTTGTTCTGTGTCTAACTTTTGTTGTGTTCGTTGTTCTGTGTCTAACTTTTGTTGTGTTCGTTGTTCTGTGTCTAACTTTTGTTGTGTTCGTTGTTCTGTGTCTAACCTTTGTTGTGTTCGTTGTTCTGTGTCTAACCTTTGTTGTGTTCGTTGTTCTGTGTCTAACTTTTGTTGTGTTCGTTGTTCTGTATATAACATTTGTTGTGTTCGTTTTTCTAGCCATGTTGTTCATTTCTATTCCACCTGTCTAGTTGTTTTCTTGGTGTTCGTGTTTTTCTTTCTATTTCCTGTGTATTCCCGGACTCCATGTTGGCTCAGGGACGCTGGACTGTGACTGTGACTCTGATTATGGATTTGTCCTTTTAATAAATCTCACTCTTCTCAGCGTGTGCATCCGCCTTGTGATCACTCCATGTTACACCTGTAACACTGTCCTGTAACACTGTCCTGTAACAACATCCTGATTTTTCATACCATTTCTTTAAGAAATACACTGCAGAGCTGGAATACACTGATAGAAGGTGATGTGTCTTTACGACTTCTGTGATTCTGTTGCACTGAATGCATAGTAGAATAATGCATAATTACACCAACGGTTTTATCCAGTCCACAAGCCAAAGGGTTAAAGTGGATGTGTCTCTAATGAGAAAAATCACTGACCGTCATATTCTGGAAAAGTTCCTTCAGAAACTGGACCTCCCCATGGCCTCTGGGGGTTATTCTCAACACTTGATCCCTGCAAGACAAGAAACAGCTATTTTAATACATGTATTAGCAGTTGTTAAAAGAAGAGTAGCTTGACACTTTTTTTCTAGAATAAACAAATAAAAAATCTCAGAAAATCAGTAATAAGATTCTCATATGTCAAATGGGAATATTTTCATGAATGTTCATTTCACTCTATTTAGATTTACATTTCAACCTGACGTGCTCTACAAAACATTTCATATATCCAAAGTTATGTAATCAGTGATAGCTCAGTGGTGAAGGTACTTGACTGCCAAGTTAACACTGTTGGGCCCTTGAGCAAGGCCCTTAACCCTCAATTGATCAATTTGTAATCAGTCATAATTGTAAGTTGCTTTGGATAAAAGAGTCAGCTAAATGCTGTAAATGTAAACACCATTAGTCAAAACATTGATTTAGAGAAATGTTACCAGTGTCAGTAAACACCTACACACACTGATGGGGGGATCTGCCATTTTACGAGGCTTTGACCCCTGTGTTAATCCCATGAATTTTCCTACATGGAAATCATTGGAAACTGTCACATTAGTCACTAGGTATCTCACTACAGTCACTAGGTAACTCACTACACTCACTAGGTAACTCACTACACTCACTAGGTAACTCACTACAGTCACTAGGTAAGTCACGTCAGATAACCCTCCTGCCGGTCTGACATTCACACACCTCCGCTCTAATCGTCCAGTCATACACATGCATTAGCAAGTCACATGACTGTCAAGGATCAGCTCATGTCAGAGACCCTCAGCCCAAACAGTTCTAGCAGGCTAGATATTGATTAAGCTCTTTACTGTTAAAGGACTCTCGGTAGGTGGTATACTCTAGAACTAGATCTGAGGTCAGTGCTGGGATTTTTACGATAAGTGTTAAGGAAAGACATGGGGCCATGGATGCTGATCTCAGCAGTTTCCTCCTACTCCCTGTCAGAGAAACGTTTGCATGTGATGACTCATCTAGCATTTGTTTCTCAGAAAACACTCCAGAAATCTCAAAAAACACTCAGCAATGTTTTTTTCTGTCCTAAATAATGATTAACACAAATGTCTCCAGGCAAGAAACAGATGAAGAAAGAGAGATCACCTCTATGGTTGCGCTGACACCTAGAGGTGCTCTCAGAAATGTCATAGGACTATGCTCCTCACAGAATGGAATCTCCTATTTAGGACACAGGTATCCACAGCAGGTCAATATCTGCTGTTTTTTTTCCCTTGCTTTGTCTATGTCTTGACTGCTAGACAACCTGGAAGACTGGTCTCAGAGCAGCTTAAGGAGCAGTAATGTAAGAATGGGAAGGCGTCTCCTGACATCATAGCTTTAGTGTTCCCTTTGTGTAGAGCTGACGTGTATGGCATTGTGTGGCTTGTGTGAATTCGAGAACCTGTTGGGCGTGACGTTAACTAGTATCCGAACTGAGAAAACAGAACTGCTCAGCTTCCAAATCATAAGATTTAAGTGATCTTACAGTTTTCACACTTGTGTCAATACCATGTTCACTTCTTTAAAATCTCTTCACACAGGGTGCTTTTGAAACACACACCTCAGCACATCAGTTTACCTTTAGTGTAAAAAGCACTTCAGCCACCAAAACACTTCACAATTTCATACTAAATTGACTCATATTGCCACAACTACAACATAACTATAACTATATCACAACTATATCACATCTATAACACAACTACAACTATATCACAACTATAACACTACAACATAACTATAACTATAACAACTATATCACAACTACAACATAACTATCACAACTACAACACAACTACAACATAACCATAACTATAACACAACTATGTGACTATGTCTGACTGTAAATCTGTAAATTTGTAAGATGGAATTGTACATTGTACATACACATGCATCCATATATACATTGTACATTGTGTATATATACATATTATACATATACTGTACATACATTGTTATATATTTTTTGTATAAATATCTATATTTCCTTACGCACCCGTTTTTTTTCCTCAGTTTGGACAGAGCACTCAAACCATTTCACTGCGAGTTATACTGTGTATGACTATGTATGTGACAAATAAACCAAACTTGAACTTGAACTATATCACAACTACAACTATAACACAACTATATCACAACTACAACATAACTATAACTATATCACAACTACAACACAACTATATCACAACTACAACTATATCACAACTACAACATAACTATAACTATATCACAACTACAACATAACTATAACACAACTATATCACAACTACAACACAACTATAACACAACTATATCACAACTACAACATAACTAACACAACTATATCACAACTACAACATAACTATCACAACTACAACATAACTGACACAACTATAACAACTATAACTATATCACAACTACAACACAACTATAACAACTATATCACAACTACAACATAACTATAACGCAACTATATCACAACTACAACACAACTATAACTAACACAACTACAACACAACTAGCAAAAGTACAGACAGTTTAGTTCACAGAGTCTGTGGATACGGTGAATGGGCCGAGTGTTTAGAAACAGTAGAATAAAGGGATATGGTGCTGAGACACGTGTGAAAGTATTTAATATGAAAAGTGTCAATTGTAATGTAAGTGGCATTAGTGGCTATTTCATTCTTCAGATAAATTTTGCAACAAACTGGAAATGGTTGAGTAAATCTCTTCTTCACAAGCCTGTAATTCTGCTGGATGGACCCTCTTAGAACATCTTTAATGAAGCATCATGCAAGACAAACAAAACATTAATAAAGAATTAATCCAGAGGACCAGCAATTGTCTCTTTATTATGCAAATCAGCCATGAACATTCACAAATAAAGGCACACACACACACACACACACACACACACACACAGTGTTATACAGCTGACCCTAACCCACTGTCTCCACACCCCCTAACATCTCCCTACACTCCACATTCATTTATGTGAGGGCTGTCGTGTTCTGGACGCCTGTGCCGGTTCTTCTGAAGAGGAAGGAGGTGATGATCGTTGTGTTTTATGACCTTGTGAGCACAGCAGCCAGACCTGCAGGCAACTGGAATTTACTGCACAGCTCAGCCCACAAAAAGGCTCACAGCTTTGAAAAGAAAAATGTATAAATGGACGTGATATGACATGAAACATGAGTGCTCATCTGACCCGCGAGTGAAACGGGTCCGAGCTTGTCTCTGCCTCTGATAGTTGTAGAAGCAGGTTGACAATTTATGTGGGCTCGGTGTAGCCTAGAACCCAGTTAAACAATCGCCAATGATCTGATCCACACTGTCTGAACTGCCCTTTAGACATCAGCTGATGCAGGAAGTTGATACTGGTCCCTCTCATAGATGTAAAGGTCTTCTCTCTTTATGATGTCTCTCAGGTGTTCACACCTGGGTGTGATGTGCACTGTGCACCAGATCTGCTCTCACGCACTCTGCTCACTTTGGGTTATTTCCTCCTCTTCACACTGTGATACAGAAAAGCAGGTGCCCACTACACAAGGAGGAGACACCAGGAGGAAACGCTAGGAATAAACAGAGAGTAAACACTGGAAGTAAAAAGCAGTAGGATACACTGGGAATAAACACCTGGAGGAAACACTGGGAATGAATACCAGGAGGAAACACCAGGAGGAAACACTGGGAGGAAACACCAAAAAGAAGCAGCAGAAGGAAACACCACAAAGGTTCAGGAGCACTAACATTTAGGGACAGAGACATTAACATTTAGGGACGGGGCGCTAACGTTCTTGTTGCTGTTTTGTCTGTCTGGCTGGACGGTTTGGGGTACTGGACTCACCAACACTTGGGCTGTTCTGTATCTGACACTGCTGCAGGTCCAAGGATATGGAACTTTTTTTTTTAGCTAAAATTCATGAATCTGGTTTATTTACCATCTATTGAAAGATTTATGCGCATAAGAAGACAATGGCTAAACCCTACAGAGAATATATATTTAAATTTCTTCAGCACTTTTAAACCAAATCATTTCATTCCACATCCAAATATTGGAAATAAATTATTGTGGGTTTGTGGGTTTTTTCTTTTCAAAGCATAAGTAGACACAGATTATTCCTATATTTCTTTTTCTAGACCAAGGAGCCAGTGACCTGTGACCTGGTCTCCCCTGAAGGCCACCAGGAGCCGACTGGCAGTCTTGTTTCAGCGGGGCGGTGTCTGAAATGCCGCATTAGCTGACAGCTTCTCACGGTCTGCGTTTACATCGACACTCTGATACCTCCACCACACTTCACAGTTCATTCACTTCCTGACAGCTGGAAAACGCCATCGAAACATCTTTGCTGATTTTAAAGATTCTTCTACTTTGGTTAAAAACACATAACAAAGGCAATGAAAGATTATTTATCTCAAAGTAAACTATGGTCAGTTACTCATTTATTTCTCAACTTTAAAGCTGATTTAACTGGGAATTCGAGGATGAAGGATTTCTGATTTGTGAAAGTGCTGCATGCAGCCGTGCCCTGTCGTGTGAGGGGCCACACAACAGGCCAGGGGCCCCCGGAGTGACGCTCTGAGACCCTCACGTGCCTTGACTAGAGCAGGAGCCTGGACAAAACGGAGAGAAACAAATAACGACCCAAGACGCGTGAGACGCAGCGCGGGAGAGTGTAGCACGGCCGGGCAGGAGTTGCTTTCAGACCCACAGACTTAAAAAAGTCAAATGAAACAATACAAAGAAACATAGAAATTATCTGGAAATGCAAGAAACCAAACTTTATATTTACTAGAAAATTAACCTGCATGTGTTTTTACTACAGAGGAAGTGATTCACGACAGCTCCAAGAGCTCTCCGGTAACCCAGTAAACCAGTAACCAGTAACCCAGTACACTTCTTTCACGTACACATCCTCGTGATCTCTCGGCGCTGTGTTTAATTACCTCCAGGTATCTCTGAACCCACCGTAAACTTGCCTTCTGCCCCCAGCGCTGCCTTTTCCCTTAACAACTACAGATAGAAAAGTCCCTCCCGTGGGTCCCATAACAGTCCTCGAAACGCTTTGTTCAGCAAATCCGGAGCTGACACGAGGACAGGCGACATGCTCGCGCTTCTTGCTGTGCTAAAATGCCGCCCTCGCTCCGCGTCTGCGTTCTGCACGCGCGCTCCGCAGACTCCGCTCGGCTCGTGGCTGCTCGCGTGGAGCACGCTGGCACTTACCCGTCGTAACGGTTGCGGTAGAGCTGCGCGCCTGCAGGACGAAGCATGCTGCAGTAAAGCAGAACACATCCAAGTAAAGCTGCGCCCACTCCAGCACAAGCTGCCATACTACTCCAAAACGCAGACGCGTGCGTGAGCGGCGCGCTAGCAGACGGCGAGCTGTCTGCAGAGCAGCATTGTGCTCGGTTAGTTTGAAGAGTTGCGTTCACAGCGCGCTTCACGGAAAGATCCCTTGATTTGAGGTCAAATCGGTCAGGTGGGAATTCTCGTGCCACCCAGTCTTTTAAATGGTGTGGAGCTCCTGTCACGTGATTCGATGTCAGCGGAGCGTGCAGCTGGATCCCAGTTTGGGATAAGAAGTGGCGCGCGCTGCGCCACTAAACCAGAGAAGCGCAGGTGACACGTTCAGTTTGCTGAGACTTGGACGCCTGCCATACAACAGCTGTAACACGGTGTTTGCCTTCTCTGAATGTAAACTTCTTTAAAGTTTTGCTTAAACACAGAGTGCAGGTTAATCTTTTTATGATCGTTAGTTCCAGCACGGAATTCAAGTTCAATTTTTGTTTCTTCTTTTTGCTGTGACCTTTTCCTGAATCATTTAAAAGTCAATGTTTTCATCCACTCCTCTCTAGCTTCTAGTCACAAGTCGGGATTTGTAAACAGGACATAATTTGCTCCTAATTATATTAAGGACCCTGTTTGACGGACTGCAGATGGCTTCGTGCTGATAGTTATTAGAAAGCAGTGTGATCTAAGTGTGATGTAAGTAAACCAGAAGGCTGCGGTCTTCATGATTACACAACAGCACTACATTCTCCCTCATGGACTGCACACAGCGGACAGAGTAGTGCACTGCTCTGGCTCCTGGAAGGTCACAAAGGAAATGTTCCCTCTTGGATCAGTGACACCAAACAGTAAAATACCCTCTAGATCTAAAAATGGGGAGAGATTACCTGTAGTCTGCTAAGAAAAAACACCCAAGACGTTGCACAACAACAACATATTAAGTTTTTATGTCACTAATGTTTTATTTCTGTTATTTCTAGATATTTTCCATTTCCTGTAACAAACTGCAACAAACTGTTCTAGGGCACAGTCAAATGGTGTGAGGGTTGAGGACCTCTGGACAACTCACAGCAAACGAGGGCTCACAGAGAGTGATGGACACCTACATCTCCTCAATCTTGTCCCCAGGCTCTCCAGCACACAGCGCCTTGTCTGAGCTCTGTACTCACAAGTCATAGAGCTTCAGTTAACACTTTAAACTGTGCTGGAAACTAAAAGAGAACACACACACACACACACACACACACACACACACACACACAAATACCGAAACCGCAGTAATGTATTAAAGGTGTTAAATGTACAGTCTGAATGCAGTGTGCACAGACACTTTGATATGTTTCCTGGAGCCAGCTGGTCTCTTACTCTACACTAATGTGTTTTTGTTGAATCATGAAGCATTTCTGTCTGATCTGCACTTTTCTAGAGTGACACAGCCCTGAGGTGAACACCCCAGACTGGAACATAGTGGTGTATTCACGTGCATGAAGAAAAAAAAACCTTAGATAAATACAGACTGCTGCCCGGGGCACTCACGATGGTGTGGAAGGTGGTGGTGAACTGAAGCAGTCTTGTTACGGGTTTAGTGGAGTTCAGCCTCCACGATATACAGCCCGCAGCTCAACGCAAACTGGGCTTGGGTCTCAGTGGTGGCACTCGGTGTTTGTGGACCTTGCTTTGGGCTCCAGGGGGCCCCAGTGTTGGCTCTGAACTTCTCATGCACATCTCATGCTGCCCCTGAGCAAGACAATTTGAGGAGCTGGCGGTGAATTATCTGAATAGAGTGTTTCACAGGGGATTATGGGTTCAGATGAACAGAATGGCTTAGTTTGGTGCAGGTTAACACACACTGTTGCTCCGGCAGTCATTACGAGAAACACACATCCCTGTTCATGGGCTCGCTGCCAGGCTAACAGTCTTCAACCAGGTGATTAACTTTCTTTTTTTCTGAAGTATTATTCCCAGATGTGTATTTGGTGAGATGCACAATATTTTGTGGCCAGAGGAGGATGACCCCCCCTTTGAGTCTTGGTTCTGCTCAAGGTTTCTTCCTCATGCTCTAGGGAGTTTTTCCTCACCACTGCACACTTGTCTTGCTCACTTGGGGGCTTGGACTTGAACATTTGTAAAGCTCCTGTGTGACAACATCTGTTGTGAAGTTTTATAGAAATACATTTTGATTGATTTATGATTTAATATTTTACATGTTTCTGCCTACCTTCTGTGTGTATGCATGTGTATGTGTGTGTGTGTGTGTGTGTGTGTGTGTGAGTATGCATGGATGTGTATGTGTGTCTATGAATGTGTGTGTCTTCGTGTATGCATGTGTATGTGCGTGTGTGTGTGTGTGTCTGTGTATGAGTGTATGTTTGTGTATGAGTGTGTATGCGTGTGTATGCATGTGTATGAGTGTGTATGTGTGTGTGTGTGTATGAGTGTGCATGAGTGTGCATGAGTGTATGCATGTGTATGTGTGTGTATGTGTGTATGCATGTGTATGTGTGTGTGTGTGTGCATGGGTATGTGTGTGTGTATACATGTGTATGTGTGTGTGCGTATGCATGTGTATGCGTGTGTATGTGTGTGTGTGTGTGTGTGTGTGTGTATGCGTGTGTATATGATATGAAACCTTGAAATCCAGCTGTTTCTTACAGCGCTGCCATGATCCAGGGCTGAGTGTCAGAGAAAAGGTCGGCCCGTCGTAAAGGCGGGACACGACGGGGCCCAGGACACGGTTTCTGCCTTCTCTCTATGTTTCCAGCATCAGTGGTCGAGGATTCTTTTCTGTATAAATAAGGGCCTTGTTCCGAATGTCACTTTGATGTACAAATCAGGTCTCAGCTGTGTTAAGACCAAAATCTATTTACGTTATTTTACCTCATGTGGGTCTGAAACACCTCTGAGTTACACTGTGTGTTATATGCCCATGTCATCCTGAGGGTGCACTGGGTAACACCACTGGGTAACACCATTGGGTAACACCATTGCAGTGGGGCACTGGTGAAGGTACTGGACTAGTAATCAGAAGGTTGCCAATTCAATCCCCACCACTGCCCAGCTGCTACTGTTGGGTCCCTGAGCAAGACCCTTAACTCTCAAGTTGTGTTCAGTCAGAATTGTAAGTTACTTTGGATAACAGTGTCAGGTAAATGTATGGGGTAAAGCCACTCCTTGGCAGCACAGAGGTACTCCCATACACTGGGGTTTAGGATTAAGGCCCAGATGTGCCATTTGTCTGTCAGAGCATGCAGACCCTGGAGACAAAAGTGGGCATTTTCACTGGCATGGGAGGATGATTAGGGCTTTTGTTTCCCTGGCTGTCAACCAGCTTGTCTGCCTGCTACTGTGGGAAGCGTTGGGTCTAGATCTTGCCAACACTTGGCTACCAGTTGTTTTCTGTAATTATCTGCTGGAAGCATTCTTGTGTGTGGTTGAGTTTGCAGTTGTTGCTGTCCTAGACTCTGTTTTTGCATTTTTGCTTTTGTTTGTTGTTTCCTGACAGGGAAGCTGTGTCCAATTCTGGTCTCCAAAGGTCAGAGTTCAGCACAGGTGCTTGATTCCATGTTCTGGCTCACCTGCTAAGCCTGTGCTGGCTAATATGACAGGCTGTCGCAGTTTTGAGGAGTGGAAGTGACCACTGACCCTCCAGGAGTAGGTTGCACACCCCTGTCCCAGAGCACACTTGACAAAAGGATAGGACGAAATGACCAAAACAGGTGAAATGCATCAAAGTCTCTTTCCAAACATGTAAAGTGCATTTGTCATGTTTTCAGTCAGCTGGGGAAGCCCCTGTTTTTACAACCAGAAGTCTGTTACTGAGGCCACGTTTGTCAGACTTGTATTATTCTTCTCCAGGGCCAGATTCATAGAACATGATGATAACTGTGCAAATGTGCTGTTTAATTATGTGGTATTTAATTCCTGTTCATAAAGTCACCGTGACGATCATTGCCTTGGGTGAGAGGTGCCCAAAATTGACATATACATGAACCAAATGAACCATATACATGAACCAAATGAACCATATACATGAGCCAAATGAACCATATACATGAACCAAATGAACCATATACATGAACACTGACACGTGACTGAAGACGGGTTAAACAGCACGAAGCATGGCGGTGCAGGCCCTTTGCTTTAAGTTCCATTATTTTAAATGTACGATGTCTGTATGCACCGTGAAGCGGGAGGTTCTTCAGTCATTCACATCTATTTCATCCAGGTTAAAACGACACAAACACGACAAAGCCTGCGTCCGGTTTAAGATCTCTTTCAAGCTCTGGGCCAGGGAGGACGTGGAGGTATTTGTATTCGGAATTAAATTGCTCCTAGTCTTATTTAAATACGTTATAGTTACCGCATATGTCGTGATTCTTTTGCGTGACCTTTGGTAACGTTCATCACTGAACATTAAGGCTAAACAGATTTCCCGCCCAACTCGTTCAGTAATTCAGTGGCAGCGTTACGCAGTTTTAAGATCTTTGACGTGTTTTCTTTGTAGAGTGCTGCCATCTACTGGACAGTCAAAACTGCAAGAAAACACCCATGGATAACAAATACCTATGGATAAGCACAGCTCTAATAGAAAAAACTTATAGATAACAAATACCTATGGATAACATTTAGCAGACGTTCTTATCCAGAGCGACTTACAAAAGTGCTTTGTCATTTCCTCATAGAATACATCCTAGTACCGTACAGTAGGGTAGAGTCCAAGATACCAATGATCTAGAATATTATTGAAGACAAATACCTATGAATAACAAATACCTATGAATAACAATTACCTATGGATAACGTATGCCTATGGGTAGCAAATACCTATGGATAATCATAGACTACAAAGACTACAGTATATTTAGGAAGAGTAAACACTGGTATTCCTCACGATAAGATAATATGTAAATGATGTCCCATAGGACATAAATGTGGATGAACTCCCTGTCCACTCTGAGACAGCAAACAGATGTACGGTAGGTGTTAACTCCATTTTACCTCTTATTTACAATCACAGCTAATATGTGATGCGCGAAACAAGATGACTTACTCAATTCTCATTACCTTGCTAAAGTCATGTTTGTGACCACCAGGGGGCAGTGTCTGTTAGGCTTTGGTAAGCGTTGCCCAAGGCCAGGCTCAGCCCTATTCCCCGGAAAATTACACAGACGCGGTTTTCGCTGACTAAGTATAATTGGTGTTAGAAATACATAAACCAAAAGCAAATTAATTTAATTACATAATCGCGATTAACGTTGTATTGATGTTTGTGCGTATGCGTGCATGTATTTGCGTGCGCGAGTGTGTCCGCAATTAATTACTTTGTGGATTGTAACATAAGAGGTTAACGGCCCACGCGGCAGTTGTGCGGTGTGCTTCAGGTCTCCGGTGGGCGGGAGCCGATATACCGGCTCATCTGACACACTGGCCGCTGTCTGCTCGTTGTAGTGCGCTGAAACGGAATCACAGTCCCACTGCGTGTGCAAATGACTCGGTGGCGTTCACGGCTCTCGCGGCCTAAACGTGCTTCTTCACGCTCCCGTTCAGCATCACTGCAACCTGCGCGTTTCACTGGGCGCCGTTAGCACGCGCTATACCGTGACCTTTCAGTAATGTCAAGGAAAGTGAGCGTGAGTCTCGGAAAAGAAACGGCACGGCAGCGAACAGGCGCGGGCTACCGGAGTGGAACGGCTGCGTTTGCGCGCTGTCTGTTCGTGCAGGGATGGTGGGTTACGGTAACTCACGAGGTTGTTTGCAAAGCGTGCAATCGATGTTTTGCTCACCAAACGTATACTTTTATGTTTTTGTTTTTTTTAATAATATACCTTCGGAAAGAAGAAGACATCATAACGCAGATGATTACGCTATATACTACACAATAGTTTTGACCTCGAGCAACCGATGGAAGTCGGGGCAAGCGCAATGTCTAAACAAACCATGAAGCACTTTATTAAATAAAACTTCACAGAAGCCGTTCACAACTCTGGGTGGGAAAAACGTAGTCAGCGTAAATGTGAGCGCCACTACGCTGGAGTCTGGGAAAGCCTTCCTGGAGGTCTAATCCCCCCTATGTCATGACCGTTTCCCTTCCAGAGTATTAGCCGGGACTGAGCTGGCACGAGCTCCCAGGCGTTTATTTCCTGCCCTCGCGCTAGTGGAAGGAGGTAGGATGGGGTCACATGGAGCGCCGTGTCTCGCGCAGTCCGGCGCAGCAGGGCTCCGGCCGTGATGGAGCTGGCGGCAGTTTGCGTTAGATGGGTTATTTCACTCGGGTTGTTTAGTCATCTACACGGAGCTGTTCATCACGGTTTCAACGGCTCACCATCGACACTTTAAAGTTCTTTATTATTGTTGAAAAGTCTTCAGAGAAAGCATTTACAATACTTTAATAACACAAGCCAGCATGACGGAGGAGACCCGCGCGGAGCACAGAAGCGACGGCTGCAGGGATGTGGACACGCAGCTGCGGCTGAGAGCGTGCGTTCTCAGCGAGCTCCTGAAGACGGAGCGCGACTACGTGCGCGCGCTGGAGTTCCTCTCGGTAGGTGAACCACACATTACGCGCTTGCGTTACTGTGTCATAACTCCGTTATTTGTTGTGCATGTCACCTAAAACGAGCAGCGGCTCGCGATCTTCCTGGCTCCTGCCAGTATGGCATGTGCTTGGTTCCTAATTTCCAGTAATTTATTGACTATGGATAGCGGAGCTTCTCACCTTAACACTTTAAAGCTACACCTCACATGTCAGAAACAGAAGCAATGCTATTTAAAGTTTTTTTTTAAATATTTTTTATTACTTCAAAAGTATAGATTTTTGTATTTTTATTCTGTAGCCTATTTATCCATATAGTTGAAACAGCGTGTCCAGCCCGTGGGTTTAATTGAAGTAGGTAAAGCGGTTCAGTGGTTGCTCTTCCCCGTGACTGAATTCCTTAATTTAATTTAAATTGCCTTTTGCACAGATATTCATATTTTTATTTTGTATAGTATGCATATAGTATGTATATAGTATTTTATTATGTATAGTATGTTTTCTTGGCCTGCTAATAGAGTATGCTCAGACTTTTCTAACAGAGCACACATGCACCTGAGGCTGTAGCACCTGTCTCTAGCACAGAATAAACTGGGTGGTGGTGTTACAGAATGAGCAGAGAGTCAGAGGCAGGAAGTATTCATTTCCATGTCGTGGATGAGGAAATCCAACTGTGTGAAACCCATGAGCCTGTGCAAAGCTGACAGTGTGTGTATCGCCTGTGCCGTCCATCTGCTAATGGTCAGACATGGGCAGCATTACTGAGCCAACTTCTTGACTGCCAGTCATATGGTGGCCATGTTCTGAAGATTATGTAATGCGCAGTGTATATACCGACCTTCATGCAGTCGGTATTATATGTAACACATTCTTGCAGTATCATGTGTTATGCAGTTTAAAAACATGCGTTTTAATACAGTCACATGGTCTCCTTGTGTCCAGGTTCATAAAGTGTGTGTGTTGTGAGTGTTACAGCTTTGTGTTAGAACAAAAGACGACTGTGGCCTTTACTCTGTTCTTTACCCCCTCCCCAAGAGATGACTGTGGCCTTTACTCTGTTTGGAAAATAGCCTCTTTTTCCCACAAATCTGCCTCGGCACTGTGGGCACCTTTCATTGCAGCTGTGTGGTGCTGTGTTATGTGTCATTAAGAGGGACCCCACCACACAATATATGTGCACATTCCTCAGTTGGAGCCTGAGGCACAGATGGAACTGATGGAGGTGCTGGGCTTTGTTTTCGTTTGGGTGACATACAATAGCTGCTTTTGTAAGGAACTCATCGTCTGTGTCCATCTAGCGTTTTATCACCAGCATTTGGAGAGAGCCTGGCTGTGTTTTAAGGAACAGGCCTCCTGAGTAATGAAGTATTTATATATTAACACACCACGCTGAGCAATGGTTGCATTTTATTTAGAACACTAGATTGGTTTTTTAATTGCAAAACAGTGTTTTTCCAGAGTATCTTTAAAAAACACTGTGTTTGAGTTTGTTGTGTGAATAGAATGTACTTTAGGTCCAAGTTTCGATACAGTCCAGCGTCTTCAAACACTGGGCACGGAGATGAGCATTTGAGTTAGCAGCTCCGACCAGCACTTCACGGAGCCTTTTGGTGGGCTTTCAGAACCACCTGCGATCTCCTCACTTCTACTGGTGAATAAAGTCGTGTGATGTGGAGAGAGAAGCAGGAACATCCTGTCAGCCCGAGTCTCTTGGAAACCTCAGTCAAGGTTCTGAGTGAAGATGGACTTGCCTGATGGTCTAAGTGAACCTGTGAAGGTAGACCTCTCTGGAGATCTGAGAGACCCTGTGAAGATTTACCTGCCTGGTGGTCTGAGTGACCCTGTGAAGGTAGAACTGTCCGGAGGTCTGAGTGACCCTGTGAAGGTAGACCTGCCTGGTGGTCTGAGTGACCTTGTGAAGTTAGACCTCTCTGGTGGTCTGAGTGACCCTGTGAAGGTAGACCTCTCTGGAGGTCTGAGTGACCCTGTGAAGGTAGACTTGCCTGGTGGTCTGAGTGACCCTGTGAAGGTAGACCTGCCTGGTGGTCTGAGTGACCCTGTGAAGGTAGACCTGCCTGGAGGTCTGAGTGACCCTGTGAAGGTAGACCTGCCTGGAGGCCTGAGTGACCCTGTGAAGGTAGACCTGCCTGGAGGCCTGAGTGACCATGTGAAGGTAGACCTGTCTGTAGGGCTGTTTTGTTGCCTGGAGGTCCTGGAGAACACGGGAAGTTTGTGCACATGTGTTTTGGGTGGAGGGTTCATGCCAGAAAGGGTCTGGGGGGTTCTGCTTGGAGATTTTGCCTGAGGGGCCCTGACGCAAGACTCCAGATCTGGTGCACCGTCTTGTGAAGCATATTTTCTGAAGGAGGAATTCCTGAAAGGTTAAGAAAGGCATGGAATAATGACAAGCATGTTTGACATGAACACAGACTTCCTTAGAGCTAAGGAATAATGCCCGGTTTTGCTGCTTAACTGGAAGAACTGGTGTTCAATAGCAGGAAATTTTATCCAAGCCTATGAACAGAAGCTTCAAGAATAAAGTCAAACACAATCTCTCTCTCTGATGAACCAAGAGCAATGTGTCCCTGTGGGCCAGAGACAGAGGAAGTGTTCTCCAGGGCAGCCTGGGATATCACTAGCATGCCTTATGTAACTCGTCACAGATCTTCATAGTGGGCGCTTTCTGAGGGTGATGTTTACCGTAGATGAGCTAGAGCATGGATGCCAAGAACATCTGAACATGTCTTTGGACATGAAGAAAATAACAGCAAAAGTCACTAAAGAGATCAAACAGGGACACCGTGGAGACAGTTTGGTGATCCCTGGAAATTGTTGTTTTTTTTTTCTCTAAAGATTTTTACGCTGAGGAACCATAACACTGTGTCCCTTGGTCCAGTGCATTTATCATCTAATTGTCCACTGGATTTCATGATGAATGCAGTCGGGAGAACGTGGAGGGTATCCTTTCATGTTCTGATTCCAGCAGAAAATGGAAGTGCAATATGCTCCCCTGAGCTGGAGGTCTGTCTGAACTTGTCCCTCCATAGCAGTCTTAGCAGTGGTGTGTGGGCTAGAAGGATTAACCCCCAGTGTCACGTTTTTAAACTTTGATAATGAATCTAGTAACACGTGAATTGTGACGACAATATTTTATGTCTGGTTTCTCCTTTAACCCTAAGCCCGAAGCCGTAACCCTTTATATGCCAACTCAGAGGCACTTATGTGACAAACTAAATGTGTAAATGAAACAATGAAATATAATGAACAGTTATCACAGTCTTCACACTCATCACAGTCTTCCTCAGTTTGTTTCATTGTCAGTGAATGCAATGCCTCAATATTTAACCCTGTATCATGAATAACAGGTATTATTAATACCTGTCTGTTGTCCTTGTGACAGGTGGCACAGAGGAAGCGGAGGCAGGGTTGCAGGGAGGTATAAAATGTAATTCCTTGCACGAAGGCAGTGCAGCGACATTTAAAGATTGTCAGGTCTGTAGTCCGCTAACGTGCAGCGTTGTTCTCATGTACCTGTCCTCGTGGGTTTAAATAGGCGAGTGAACAGAGGGAACAGGTGAGTACAATCAATACTCCGGTGATTGATAGCGAGGCTGGTAAGTGGCGTGATCTCTAGCGTGAGTGGGCGTTTCTCTCCTGCTGGATGGCCAGTCTACCGTGACAGTCCTTCTAGGAGTGCAATGCAAAACCTGCAGCAGTTACAAGAATGACACTCATGTGAAGGCAACCCCATTTGAGAACTATACTATATCTGAACTCTCTCTCTATATATATATATATATATATATATATATATATATATATATATATATATATATATATATATATATATATATATAAAATCTATCTATCTATCTATCTATCTATCTATCTATCTATCTATCTATCTATCTATCTATCTATCTATCTATCTATCCACTCCTTAATGGGCACACTTCTCCTGTATTACGTATCAAGGTTTGGTCAGTGCATATGGGGTATACAGCCTCAGGACAAACAGCCAGTGACCCCTGATTCGCCCCTCCTCCTGGGGGTCACGGCAGCACATCCGTGACCCTTTCCCCTGCCTAATGTAAAGCCATCCCTTCTCTTGCCCTGGAAATGTCAGATTTGATCAATGGCCTTTTCATGCACTGTTGTCAGCTGTGATGCACACAGGCATGGTGCAGTGGATGGAGCAGGAAGGGGGGGGCGGGGCCTGAGATGTGCCCTGTTCTGAATGAAGGATCACAAGGATGGAGGAGTCCATGTTCAGTCACTTCTGTGGCAGTGATGTCTGACTGCTGTAATTGGACGGGGGACCTTTACCCTCTCTGGTCTCTCTCTCTGGTGTTGTCTTTGGTCCCTCTCTCTGTAGGTATGTCTCTGGTCCCTCTCTCTGCTGGTATGTTTTTCCACTTGCTATGTGGCAGATCATTAAGATTCTAATCTTGCTAATATGTTTGCGTTCCTTTTTCCACTCTGAAGCCTAAATAAGGTTTTCTCAGCCTAAAATGTTAATCCACACTTGCCAGCCTCTGTCTAGTTCACCGTCTTTCTCTAGAAAAAGCTTAATGATCTCCCCGTGGCTTAGCGGAAACACAGAGCTTTTTCTCAACTTGCACACTGTTGAGAAGTTAAGCAGAAGTTTTACTTCTCTTTTGACTTTAGGATTCTTGTCACTGAGCCACCAGTCTGTCCCCAGAGCCACAGAGGGAACTTCCTCGTGGACAGGCAGGTGTTGTGTCTTACCAAAGTCTGAACTCACTTTTCATAATTCAGATGTTATTAGTTCCTGCCCCAGGAGGGCTTTACAGGGGGCTGAATAAAATACAGTTGCTTTGTATTCCAGTTTGCTTTGCTTTGTTCTCACCTCATTGATATGAGATTTGGTTTCTAGCTTGCCTTGTTTCTAGAACATAACAGCACTGACAGAGTTGAACAGATTTGTGCCATCCAGGATATGTACTAAAACAGAAATATATGGTACAGAAGGTTCAACAATGAAATATCTTTATTACAGGTAAAGCAGCACAGAGTAGCCCCGATACTTCTACTATCAGTACTCCCAGTACAATGGACACCCTGCAGTGTCTGGGTTTATACTCCCAGTACTCCCAGTACTCTGAACAGTGGTGGTGTGTCGTGTTTGTAGAAGGGTTTTCCGAGGACTCTGGCTGCGGTGTTCCGCTCGCCTTTGTCTCGCCTGGAGCAGGATTTCCTTCCTTCCTGGACCTCCCCTGCTTTACATTGTGCTCAGAGCTTCCTGTGCCGACTTTGGCACCGGAGTTGTGTGAGCTATCCCACAAGGCACCGCTCTGTTCCACGGGCTGCCTGTCTGAGATGTGCAGAGCACTGGATGAATAAGAATGCACGCTTATCTAGGGTGTGGAGTCCATCTTTACACGTGTTACTGAGGTGAGGGAAATCCACCTGTATCCGAGCTGTGAAATCCATCTCTCTCTATAAGTGTTGCATTATCAACATTCATGTTTATTGTTAGAAATGTATTAGTAGTTTTGGTGATAGTTGGCAAGCATTATGACAAGTCTTTGTTTAGCCAGAGGCTTATTAGGGGACGTGAAAAGGGTGCTTTTGATTTCTCTTGTGCCAGCTGCTGTTCCAAAAGAGTGCATGTGTGACAAGTACCCACATAGAGAGGGGCATCGGGGGCACTTGTGGGGCTCCCATGCCATGTGAAATGGGCACTGACACAAGAACCCAGTGTTGAGCTTGGAATGCAGCACCCCGGACTGCTTGAGGGTATTCCTTGTCCTCCAAGTAGTCTGCCACCTGAAAGCACTGAAACCAGCTCTCTTAGGACACAACATTCCAGCTCTCTTAGGACACAACATTCCAGCTCTCTTAGGACACAACATTCCAACTCTCATAGGACACTGTAATGACTGGCCACCCTCCTCGCATCCCTGTTTTATGATTTCCCTGTAGACTTTGTTTTCCTTTACTTTCTTGTGCCGTTCCTTGGTTTTGTTTTCTCCACCCCTCGTCTGTTCCTAAGTTCCAGTCCGTGTCTTGGTTATCCCTCTTATGTTCACCTGCATCTGATTAATCCTTGATTGTTCTGGTTATTTTAGCTCTGGGTTTTGTCTTCTAGTTTGTCGGTTATTTTGGTAAGTTCCTTCTGTCAGGTTTATATTGTGCTCGTACTGTCATTGCCGTCCATCCATGTATTATATGACCTCCGTGTTGCCCCTTTGCCTGTTTATTTTGCTCTTTGTGTTTGTATTTCCTTCGTTTAATAAACCGCCTCCTGCATTTGCGTTCTGCCTCTCGCCTCATTCCTGCTGGAATCGTGACAGAAACAACATTCCAGCTCACATTGGACACAACATTCCTGCTCACATTGGAGACAACATTCCAGCTCACACTGGACACAACATTCCAGCTTACATTGGACACAATATTCCAGCTCTCTTTTAGAACAACATTCCTGCTCTCTTAGGACAAAACATTCCAGCTCTCTTAGGACACAATATTCCAGGTCTCTTATGACACAATATTCCAGCTCTCTTAGGGCACAGCATTCCAGCTCTCTTAGGACCCGGCATTCCAGCTAGCAGTCATAGGTTAAATTGGCCACATTTGTGACATTCTTGTAATATATATATATAGTACATTATAGGAAGGAAAAGTTTCAAATAATTGTTAATGATGTTGCAGTGACAACAGTAGTAATGCAGTGTCTTGTGTTTCTGCTGATGACTTTAAGAGTTTGGACACAGCTGAGTAGGAACGGCACACAGTGGCTGACGTGGGAACGTCGGCATTCCTGGTCCGGGGCTTCGGGCTGTAGGAGGGAGACTCACAAGCTCTCTTGTGTTTGGATTGCAGCAGAGGAATCTCGAGTTTGTTGACCTTTGGAAAGCTCATGGTTTTGTCTCCCCCGTAAAGCAGAAATAACCATGGAAGCGGGCTGTTTAGACATCATTCACTTCACAGAATCATTATTAGCGTAAGACTTTAAACAGCTGTCTGGGAAGACAAAACCAGTACCTGCTGGGATTGGTTAACACATTTAGTAAGCAGGTTGAGTCTTGGCAAGCTCCCAGGATAAGAGATCACCTGCACAGAACCGTGGAGGTGCGTTGGAGCCGCCCTGCAGGGGGGCGGAGGCTTCACAGGGTGGTGTGTGCTGTGGTCCATGCCTTGTGAGCAGGGGCGTAGCTGGCATGTTGGAAGGGTCAGTGTGAGCTCCCATTCATCACCTCACACAAAGATGGCACTGATCTCAGAGCTAGGCCTCTTCATTCACATTCAGGCCAGTCTCTGAGGTTTTCCCAAAAAAGCCACAAAGCTGTTGGGGATCTTTTTCCACTCGTAGGGAGTCCAGTGCACTGTAGAGAGGGGGGATTGCGGGATGGTGGGCGGGACGGGATCAGGGCTTTAAAAGAGCCCACAGTGTTGTGAGAGTCGGATTGATAAATCCTGCCTCAGGATGGGAATCTCCGATACCAGGGCAGCGTGTGACACCGAGACATTCAGTGGGCTTAACAAAGTTTAGTAATTGACTTCATTTTGCACTGCACTGCATTCCATTATACTGCACATCTGCTGCCATTACATGGGTAAAGCGATGCGTCACAAAGCGTAATAAACTCTCTGTTCATGCCACTTTCATCTCCAGAGGCCTCGGACTCTGAAGCGTGCGGGTCACGTGAGGGACAGGATGAGACGGGATTGAAATGCAGGCCGTCCCACAGCCCAGACCACATCCTTTGATCAAACACTCTGCAAAGGAGAATTTGTGTGCCCATGTAGCGTAGAGCTTTCTCAGGGATGTCTGTTAGCACAGAAGGGATTTCCCGTAGTCTTCATCACAGTGGAATTGTATTCTTGTGGCTGCGTCACCAGCCTGCCGGGCTTGTAGGTTAATGAACACGATTATGTGTGCCAACACACACTGTCCAGGTTGGTCTCCATCTTTAATAAGAGGACAGGGTGCACACCCATGCTGTACAGACCCTTTATTGTGTGTCTTGTCAGATGTGATTGCGAGCTTTGTTCACGGCATCTGCTTCCTGTGGCCCCCAGCAGTGCACTGGTCTGGTGTGGGACACCCCCTGCGTCTGTCATTAGCGGCCATATAAGGCAGCCTTTTCTCATCTGTTTCTGTATGTCCTTCATTTAAAATAGTCTCTTCTGTCTGATTTAACCCCCCCCCTCTCTCTCTCCCTCTCTCCCTCCCTCTCTAAGTGAAGACTCTTCTCCTCAGGGAGAACACAACCCATTTCCTCTCTGGAGTGGGTGTGTGGGACAGTAAGATCTCGAGTGCGTGTGTGGAACAGTAAGATCTCTAGTGCGTGTGTGAGGACAGTAAGCTCTCGAGTGCGTGTGTGGAACAGTAAGATCTCGAGTACGTGTGTGGAACAGTAAGGTCTCGAGTGCGTGTGTGGAACAGTAAGCTCTCGAGTGGGTGTGTGGAACAGTAAGATCTCGAGTGCGTGTGTGGGACAGTAAGCTCTCGACTGGGTGTGTGGAACAGTAAGATCTCGAGTGCGTGTGTGGAACAGTAAGGTCTCGAAGGCGTGTGTGGGACAGTAAGATCTCGAGTGCGTGTGTGAGGACAGTAAGATCTCGAGTGGGTATGTGGAACAGTAAGGTCTCGAGTGGGTATGTGGAACAGTAAGGTCTCGAGTGGGTGTGTGGGACAGTAAGATCCCGAGTGGGTGTGTGGGACAGTAAGATCCCGAGTGGGTGTGTGGGACAGTAAGATCTCGAGTGGGTGTGTGGGGCAGTAAGATCTCGAGTGCGTGTGTGGGACAGTAAGATCTCGAGTGCGTGTGTGAGGACAGTAAGATCTCGAGTGGGTATGTGGAACAGTAAGATCTCGAGTGCGTGTGTGGGACAGTAAGATCTCGAAGGCGTGTGTGGGACAGTAAGATCTCAAGTGCGTGTCTGAGGACAGTAAGATCTCGAGTGCGTGTGGGGAACAGTAAGATCTCGAAGGCATGTGTGGGACAGTAAGATCTCGAATGCGTGTCTGAGGACAGTAAGATCTCGAGTGGGTATGTGTGACTTCATGCCGGCTTTGATTGTTATAACCATGTTGTATGAAACACAAAAGAGCGCAGCTTGAGGAATGTTCATCTGATTTACAGACACACACACACACATAGACACATGCACAATGTTTTTCCGACCTTGGCTGAACTCCCAGCAACCTTGGGAACATTCAGCACTCTGAATGATCACCTGCCACCAACCTCTTAGAAAAAAGCCACAAACATTTTGCTTTCATCCTGTTTTGTCTGAGAGTGACAGAAGAACTTTGTCGAGAAACGTTGTTGAGCACTGACTTGCAGGAACACTATACATACACATATACACACACACACTATACACGCACATATAAACACACTATACATGCACATACACACATATACACGCACTGTACACACACAATACACACACATAGACACACACTATACACACACACATACACACACTATACAAACACACATAGACACTATACACACACACATACACACACTATACAAACACACATAGACACTCACTATACACACACATATACACACACTATACACACACACTATACACACACATATACACATACATATACACATACTATACACACACACATACACATTTTCCTTTTGGGATTTGTAATCTGCCAGGTTGCTACTGTTGGGCCCCTGAACAAGACCCTTAGCCCTCAAGCTGTCATCAGTCATAATTGTAAGTCAGTTTGGATAAACGCGTCAGCTAAATGCTGTAAATGTTTCCACCCCAGAGGGCCCGTGAGGATGTATCCCACACAGAGGGCCCGTGAGGATGTATCCCACACAGAGGGCCCGTGAGGATGTACCCCACACAGAGGGCCCGTGAGGATGTATCCCACACAGAGGGCCCATGAGGATGTACCCCACACAGAGGGGTGGGCCAGTTGTCGTCATTTTCTCAGAGACTGTGAAAGTTTGCTATTAGACATTGGAGCAAAGCCCAGACTAATTACAACATCACAGAGAGAGGGGGGGGAGTGGGTGAATCGTCTGATAACAGAGAGTGGGTGAATAGTCTGATAACAGAGAGTGGGTGAATCGTCTGATAACAGAGAGAGTGGGTGAATCGTCTGATAACAGAGTGGGTGAATCATCTGATAACAGAGTGGGTGAATAGTCTGATAACAGAGAGAGTGGGTGAATAGTCTGATAACAGAGAGAGGGAGTGTTTCAGGTGATTTATATATAATCTCTCCAGAAGAACCTCCTCTATAACACATGCATGTGCACTCCTAAATGCTCTATAACGTGCACGTACCCTCCTAAACGCTCTATAACACGTGCACATGCCCTCCTAAACGCTTCATAACATATAACACATATAACCCTTACACATGCAACCTTTACACATGTAACCTTTACACATACAACATTTACACATGCAACTTTTACACATGTAACCTTTATACATACATCCTTTACACATGTACCCTTTACGCATGCAACCTTTACACATACAACCTTTACACATGCAACCTTTACACATGTAACCTTTACACATAGAACCTTTACAGATACAACCTTTAGACATACATAATTTTCAGTGAATGGGAGTGACACTGTGCCCCAAACAAATAAGCAGAAAATGATTGATATCCAATAATTCCCAACAGCATTTTGACAGTCAGTCAGTGAATCATTACAGAGCAGGTCTGTCGTCATCTGTCTATGAGTCGACCTACCTAGTTGGTCCTGGAGCATGGAACAGGAGGTTTGGTGTTGTGGCAGCAGTGCTGACATGAAGCTGTGAGAAAAGACAATACTGCCCTGATGAGAAGGCCCTGCCTGATGGCATCTTCTGTCAGTTTTGCGATATTAAATTGTGATATGGTTTATTTTTTCTGTAATGCTTTTGGTTTGACGGCCTGGACAAGAGGACTATTTCTCTGAAAGTCCCCAGTCTGGAGTATTTGGCAGTGGAGAATATATGCAGTAAATATTTCATATTCATAACAGCTCTGAAACTTGCTCTGATAACTGATGTTCATGTTTGTTCTTTTATACGTTCCTGCTTTTTGATGTTGTTTTCTGTTCTCTACTGTGGCGGGTCTTTCCTGGTTATGTCTGTTGACTGGACTCTCAGATCTGTCCTGGATTTGCAGCAGAATGTTCTGAAACAAACAGTGTTAACCTGTATAAGAGACTGTCCACATCTCAGTGTGTGGGTCTGTCTAAGATCTCACTCTCGTAATCCCTGCGAGAGGAACTGTCTCTGAGATGGTCTGTTGGAGCCGCCTGTCACCTAACTGTTCCTATTTCCTTTTTTACAGGTATTTCTCCATCGCCTCAACCAGTATGCCATGACTAAAATTGATAAGAACATTACAGAAGAGACTGTTAAGGTGTGTGTGTTTTATATTTTACTGTCACTCTAAAGAATTGTAACACTGTAAATTTGTACATTTGAGGGTTCTTTTAGATAGACAGAAAACAGTTGAACACAATAGCAATGCAGTCCAATAAAGAACCGGAATGAGGCCTGAGAAGTGTGAGGAGAGTGAGTAGGACATGATGTACAGACGTACATGTAGAAGTGTGTGTTTGTGTGTTGGAGGCCCGAGGGTCAGTTGTGGCAGTTCCCACATCTGCACACTCACGCCTGGAGATCCCTGAAATGGGACCCAGATCTACGAAGGGATTTATGGAGTGAACAGAACCTTCAAAATCCTTAACACAAACCGTGCTGGTTTCTCCCTCTCAACAAAACTGTAAGATTTGGTCAATTGTGTACCGTTGTGTAGTAGGTAAATTTAGGTAAGTTCTGTACAGGGATTGGTAAATAGTCATATATTGTCCTGGGTAAGGTGTGTACAGTTGTGTATCGTTTGTTCCATCCCCAGGTGCTATTCTCCAACCTGGAGGAGATCTTGTGTGTGCACAGGGACTTCCTGGCTATGGTGGAAGAGTTACTCCACCCTCACCCTAACCATCACCATGAAGTGGGGCATTGCTTCCTGCATTTTGTGAGTCTCAGAGCCATCTCTCTCTCTCTCTCTCCCTCTCTCCTCTCTCCTTTCTCTCTCTCCCTCTCTCTCTCTCTCTCTCTCTCTCTCTCTCCCTCTCTCCCTCTCCCTTTCTCTCTCTCCCTCTCTCTCTCTCTCTCCCTCTCTCTCTCTCTCTCTCTCTCCTCTCTCTCTCTCTCTCTCCCTCTCTCCCTCTCCCTTTCTCTCTCTCCCTCTCTCTCTCTCTCTCCCTTTCTCTCTCTCCCTCTCTCTCTCCCTCTCCCTTTCTCTCTCTCTCTCTCTCTCTCTCTCTCTCCCTCTCTCTCTCCCTCTCCCTCTCTCTCTCTCTCTCCCTCTCTCTCTCTCTCTCCCTCTCTCCCTCTCCCTTTCTCTCTCTCCCTCTCTCTCTCTCTCTCTCTCTCTCTCTCCCTCCCTCTCTCTCTCTCTCCCTCCCTCTCTCTCTCTCTCCCTCCCTCTCTCTCTCTCTCCCTCTCTCTCTCTCTCCTTTCTCTCTCTCTCTCTCTCTCTCTCTCTCTCTCTCTCTCTCTCTCTCTCTCTCTCTCTCTTGTTCCTGACTGGTTGGACTTCCTTTTTATTTGATAATTTACTTTATGTTTGCATCACATTTCTACATTCAACTTAATTCCCAAAACAGCATCAACAGTTTTAATCACTAATGTAATTTCTGAAACCGTGAGCACAAATGAACAATTTATTTTTCATTTACAAAAAGGAAAAGTTATTTGCAAGCTACACAATAATCACATGTATACCCATGTGTAATGAATCTAAAGTCAATATTCACATGTATATACCTGTAATGAATCTAAACTCTGTAATCACATGTATACACATGTATAATGAATCTAAACTCTCCTTGCATAACCATATTCGCATATTTAATTTCTGCGTACAGTTAAACAGTTCTGTGCACAGTTTTAGTTCAGAACAGTTCTGCCAGTTACTGTGGTGTCAGGATGAACATGTGGGTTTATGGTTTAAACACTAACAAGCTCGCAGTGATGGTGAATGCAGAGTTCTGAAGCAAAAACACAGGGGGGCCGTACCCAACACGAAGGGCATGTACCCAACACAGAGGAGCCGTCCCCAAGACTGAGGGGACGTACTCAACACCGAGGGGCTGTCCCCAAGACCGAGGGGATGTACCCAACACAGAGGGGCCGTCCCCAACACCGAGGGCATGTACCCAACACAGAGGGGATGTATCCTGTGGGCATTGTGGGCAGTGGTAGCTCAGTGGTTAAGGGATTTGTAATCTGCCAGGTTGCTACTGTTGGGCCCCTGAACAAGACCCTTAGCCCTCAAGCTGTCATCAGTCATAATTGTAAGTCAGTTTGGATAAACGCGTCAGCTAAATGCTGTAAATGTTTCCACCCCAGAGGGCCCGTGAGGATGTATCCCACACAGAGGGCCCGTGAGGATGTATCCCACACAGAGGGCCCGTGAGGATGTACCCCACACAGAGGGCCCGTGAGGATGTATCCCACACAGAGGGCCCATGAGGATGTACCCCACACAGAGGGGTGGGCCAGTTGTCGTCATTTTGCCATGTTTACGTTTTTGTCTCCTGCTCTTCACCTCTGCTGGCTTCAGCTCAACACTGTCACTCTCACACACTATGAGAAGTCCAGGTGGCAGGTGGCGCGTGATTGTCCACCCCGTGGGTGGAGGGAGCGTGGGTCGTATGGAGCAACTGTCTCCTCAGAGCCTCTCCTGGGAAGGCTGCATTCTCTTACAAAAACGTCTTTATGAACCAAACCGATTGTGGCCTGTGTGTTTTTTTACATCCTGTTCACAGAGATCCTGTCGCATGGCAATTACACACCAGTGTGTGCTATGTGACCGTGCGAGAGCATGCAGGATTGTTCTGTCCAGTGATTCTAATACATTTACAGCGTTTATCTGACACTTTTATCCAAAGCGACTTACAATTCTGACTGAACACAATGTGAGTAATTGAGGGCTAAGGGTCTTGTTCAGGGGCCCAACCGTGACAACTTGGCAGTGGTGGGGCTTGAAATGGCAACCTTCTGGTTAGTCCAGTACCTTCACCACAGAGACACCAGTGCCCCGCTGGCTGTTGTCCCTCCCTGAAGACTGTAGGCAGGTCCGCGTTACGTGTGAAGGTAACAGTCGCCCAGCTGTGGCAGCCCC
>NW_027658536.1:0-5000 GCF_041902795.1 Electrophorus electricus | reverse complement strand
GTCTCTCAGGTCCTGTGTGTGTATCAGATCCAGATGAGCATCGCTTTGAGACCTTTGTCATCAGTTAGTAGAACATGCTGTTCTCAGCACAGTCACTCTCCCCAAATAGGTTTTATGAACTACAGAACGGCCTTTTGGAAACAGATCCCATGTCTGTTTTAGCCTTTTGGTGGCTCATTAATGGCAGTCTGCCTGAACATTACATCAGACAGAAAGAAAACACAAGTGAGTGTGTGCAGGGCTCTGGACACTATGCAGATCAGACTCCAGATCAGACCCCAGATCAGACTTCAGATCAGACCTTAGAGCACACTTCAGATCAGGACCCCAGATCAGACTCCAGATTAGACTTCAGATCAGACTTCAGATCAGACTCCAGATCAGACTCCATGTGGGGGAGACTCCTTTTTGTCTTGGTGTGTTTGTTAATCATGAGCTTTTAGCTCATTCTGTAACTAAATTTGCCATGTCAGAGAGAGAAGGAGGGGAGTCAGAAAAAGAGAGGGAGGGAGGGAGAGGGAGAGAGAGAGAGAGAGAGAGAGAGGGAGAGAAGGAGGGAGGGAGAGAGACAGAGAGAGAGATGCAGAGAGAGATGGAGGGAGAGAGGCAGAGGGAGAGAGAGAGGTGGAGAGAGAGGGAGAGAAGGAGGGAGGGAGAGAGACAGAGAGAGAGAGACGCAGAGAGAGATGGAAGGAGAGAGGCAGAGCGGGAGAGAGAGAGGTAGAGAGAGAGGGAGAGAGAGAGAGAGGGAGGGAGGGAGGTGGAGAGAGAGAGAGTTGTTATTTCCATTCTGGCTTCCACAGGCCCCTGATTGCTTGTTAGTTCTGACCTGTGGCATAGCTGTGGGCACTCGGTTGGCCTGCAGGCAGTCTGACCGCAGAGAGCCACGAGACGTCTGTGAGAGACACTTGAGACGTCTGCCTGTGTCTCAGCTGTTTCTCTACTGTGAGAGACACATGACACGTCTGCCTGTGTCTCAGCTGTCCTGCTACTGTGAGAGACACATGAGACGTCTGCCTGTGTCTCAGCTGTTTCTCTATTGTGAGAGACACATGAGATATCTGCCTGTGTCTCAGCTGTCCTGCTACTGTGAGAGACCTACAAGATGCCTGCCTGTGTCTCTCTGCTGTCTCGCTTACCTCTACAAAGTGAAGCCAGGACACGCAGACTGGTGGCTTCTTGTCTTGAACCTTGTGGATCAAATTGGGTGCTCACATGTTGCTCACGTGTTCACATGTTTCTCACGTGTAATCAAAAGTTTGCTCATCTTCAGGTAATAACTTAAGTCTACATGAACTCAGATTCTCTCTGGTAAGGTGAATGGTAGAGCAGTCTAGTTTACAGAATCTGAGAGGTTTCACTATCCCAGCATCACTGCTTCTCCGGATGAGAGAGCAGCAGAGAGGGAACAGAGTGGAGAGAGAGAACAGAGAGGAGAGAGAGAACAGTGAAGGAGGAGAGAGAGAACAGTGAAGGAGAGAGAGAACAGAGAGGAGAGAGGGAACAGAGAGGAAGAGAGAACAGTGAAGGAGGAGAGAGGGAACATAGAGGAGAGAGAGAACAGAGAGGAGAGAGAGAACAGAGGAAGAGAGAACAGAGAGGAGAGAGGGAACAGAGGAAGAGAGAGAACAGAGAGGAGAGAGAGAACAGAGGAAGAGAGAACAGAGAGGAGAGAGGGAACAGAGGAAGAGAGAACAGAGGAGAGAGAGAACAGAGAAGGAGGAGAGAGAACAGAGTGAAGGAGGAGAGAGGGAACAGAGGAGCGAGAGAACAGTGAAGGAAGAGAGAGGGAACAGAGAGGAGAGAGAGAACAGAGGAGAGAGAGAACAGAGAGGAGAGAGAGAACAGAGTGAAGGAGGAGAGAGAGAACAGAGAGGAGAGAGAGAACAGTGAAGGAAGAGAGAGGGAACAGAGAGGAGAGAGAACATAGAGGAAGAGAGAACAGTGAAGGAGGAGAGAGAGAACAGTGAAGGAGGAGAGAGAGAACAGAGTGAAGGAAGAGAGAGGGAACAGAGGAGAGAGAGAACATAGAGGAAGAGAGAACAGTGAAGGAGGAGAGAGAGAGAACAGAGAGGAGAGAGAGAACAGAGAGACAGCAGTACTCAGCACTCTGCCCTTTGAGTCATGTGCTATTTTTATCTCTGATGATGGAGTCCAAAAAGAAAACTAAAGAACAATAAATGTGTCCACAGCGTTGGCAATGGAGGGTAAAGAGAGAGAGAGGGGGAGAGAGAGGGAGAGAGAGAGAGAGAGAGAGGGAGAGGAAGAGAGAGAGAGAGAGAGAGAGAGAGAGAGCGAGAGAGAGAGAGAGAGCAGCTCTGCTGTCAGCAGTTTGGATGTTAGCGCTCCAGACCTAAGAGTAGTAGACTCTGACAGAGAGTTGGGGTTTGGGTCAGAACCAGGCCAAGCCAACACTGTTCATTTCAAAGGTGAGGTGTGAGAATCTACCCTGTGGCTGGTGGTGCGGGCGGAGCTGACTACACACCCATGCTCCGCCCTGTGGCTGGTGGTGCGGGCGGAGCTGACTACACACCCATGCTCCGCCCTGTGGCTGACGGTGCGGGCGGAGCTGACTACACACCCATGCTCCGCCCTGTGGCTGACGGTGCGGGCGGAGCTGACTACACACCCATGCTCCGCCCTGTGGCTGACGGTGCGGGCGGAGCTGACTACACACCCATGCTCCACCCTGTTTCCCCTCCTCAGGGCTCCAGTATCACGGATAGCTGCACTGAGATGTTGACACAAGGTGTGTTGCTGAAAATCTCTGCCGGCAACATCCAGGAGCGCGTTTTCTTCCTGTTTGACAACCTGCTGGTGTACTGCAAAAAGAAGAACAGGTGATGGCCCCTCCCCCAACCCCTCCCCCGGCCCCTCCCCCGGCCTGGTCTGTATGTATGTGTTGTGTTGCAGGAGGCTGAAGACGAATGCAGAGGGCCCACGCTACCTGTTCAGGGGGAGAATCAACACCGAGGTGATGGAGGTGGAGAATATGGACGATGGTACAGGTGAGTGCACACATGAGCACCTTGCACACGTGGACATGAACAAAAACATGAGCACCTTACACACATGGACGTGAGCGCACACGTGAGCACCTTACACACGTGGATGTGAGCGCACACGTGGGTGCCTTGCATACGTGAAGGTGAGCGTACACGTGAGCACCTTACACACGTCGAGGCGAGTGTACACGTGACCGCTTTACACACATGGACGTGAGTGCACACGTGAGCGCCTTACACATGTGGAGGTGAGCGCACACGTGAGCACCTTACACACATGGACGTGAGCGCACACACAGGCCAGGAGTGTGTCCACGTTGCACACGCTGACGTGTTACGGTCTGCTGTGCTGTTACAATGCACTTTTATGACAATGGAAGCATGAGATCTAAAAGAAACCTCCACCCAGAACACTATGTGTTGCCATGACCGAGTCGTGTGTCCTGCTGTCAGTGTCTGCTGGCACATATTGTGCATCACAAAACAAGCTCTCATGAAAGAGAAACCGGGCATCTCCGTGCCCCAGCCACACGCCTCTGCCCTCGGCCTTATTTCTCCAGTGACTTTCTCTAGATGGGTCGCGAGGGGGCTTTACTTCAGCAGCTAAAGGTTAGAAAAATGCCATCTTCAAATGACAGGACCTTGAAGGTCGGCTGCATTCAGAGCTCTGAGCTGGAGTGTGTCTCGTCTGGAGGGTCTCGTCTGGAGGGTCTCATCTGGAGTGTGTCTCATCTGGAGGGTCTCGTCTGGAGTGTGTCTCGTCTGGAGGGTCTCATCTGGAGTGTATTGTCTGACCTGGAGTGTCGTCTGGACGGTCTCGTCTGGAGTGTATCGTCTGAGCTGGAGTGTCTCGTCTGGAGGGTCTTTTCTGGGCTGGACTGCTAATTGTTGGTTATATTTGCAGATGTTTTCATTCCTGTTGAGCTTATCTGGCTTTTTAAGAGACGGATGTGTTTTGGCTTTGGAGAAGAAACCACTCCAGTTCCATCACACCCATTTCCCTCTCTTACCTTCCCATGTTTGAAGTATAGAGCTACTTTCTTACAGAGGCTTAACTGGTTTATACTGAAAGCTCGGCAGACTTGGGAAACCCGTACTGGTGCTGATGTATTACATCAGACTGTCAGATAGAAGCAGGAAGCGCTGATCCACGAGCGCATGTGGCGTGAATCTCACTCTGAATTATAAATGTGTAGCTCAGCTCTTTTCAGAGACTGACATGCGCCAGGTGTAACGCAGGTTTTGTGCCGGTGACTGGTGAAGGCCGTAGAGCTGTTGTGTCTGACTGCAGATCAGTGCTGGGTCTGTATCGCCACCATGATCATTCCAGTCAGAGATCAGCAGAAGTAATCAATAGGCATTAGACCTGTAATTAAAGTGTCCAGGAAAATTCACGAGAGTGACCAGGAAGGACTGAGAGAATTCCTTGATTCATCTGCCCTGGTTCACGTGCCCTGATTCACGTGCCATGAAGCTGCAGGCAGAGTGGTTACCTCATGCCCATAAAACTCCCATAGCAACAGAGCTCCTCCTTCAGATCTCATTACACCCAATCACAGAGCTCCTCCCTCAGATCTCTTTACATACAATCACAGAGCTCCTCCCTCAGATATCATTACACCCAATCACAGAGCTCCTCCCTCAGATCTCTTTGCACCCCGTCACAGAGCCCCTCCCTCAGATCTCATTACACCCAATCACAGAGCTGTTTTTAACTTTTCAAAATTTTGCCTAGTAGTCTGTTTACCTAAATGCGCTAATGTTAAAGAAAACAAGTACAGTGAAACCATCACACGTTATCTGATCAGCAGGTTTCAGGGTTTTGTTTTATTTTGGTTTATGTTGTCACAGTGCTGTGTACACGAATACCTCTTTAATTTCTACTTACTGTTTTTAAAAGGTTTTTTTCCCCGATAAATGACATGCCATCTTTGTTCTTAACCTGCTAACCCACAGTGGTACAGTGGAGTCTCAGTGGTTCAGGTACTGGACTAG
>NW_027658535.1:30000-35000 GCF_041902795.1 Electrophorus electricus | reverse complement strand
AATGTCCAAGTTAAAACGTATGTCATATGTTAGTTAAAACAGGGTAAAACACACAACAATAAAAACCCACACTAAAACAATAAGTGCTTAAAACAATGTTAATTTTGTTAGTAAAGTGCTTTTTCTATAAAAAAAACCAAACAAAAACACACACTTATTAGTTAAAACAGACATACAATTCTATCTAAAACAAAGTTTTAATCTATCTAAGCTACCATGGTGGCTAAAAACCAATAAAACAAGGTGGTCCGTTGGGACCACCGGATGGAGCAGAGTCTCAGCTAAATATAAAAACCGTTTGAAACTAAAACCCTATGTAGACGCCGGGGGGCCTACAGCTCGAAGAGGCCCTTCCACCTCTCCTTCGCCGCGTGGTAGCCCCACCGGATGACGTCATGCTCCATCCTGAATCTTAAATCACCACGCACTTTTTGCAACAACCCCCAGGTGTCCAGGCGCGTCCCTTTTCGGATGAGGCTGGTCCTCGCATTCCAAAGATGTTTTTTGGTAATGCTTACCAGCTCCCACATCCGGGGCGCGAAGGATGGCCTGGTATCCTGGGGCCACCCCCATGTGACCTTATTATAGGTCAATTGAAACTGCGGGTCTAATGTCCTGCACAGGTCGGCTACTTTACCCCAGACATCCCGCGCATACCCACAGTCCCAAAACACATGCCGAAGAGTTTCCTCCTCGGCACAGTTGGGCCTTGGGCAGCGAGGGTGCCTGGTGAGCCCGTGCCTGTACAGGACATCCCTGACTGGCAACTTCCCATGTATGCAGCGCCAATTCAGGTCCTGCAGCCGGTTGTCTAGACCTTTGGGCTGTACTCTGGACCATGTGTCCTCCTCCAGGCCCACAACTGCGCGAGTCCCCCGTGCCTCAAGCACAGTCTTGTACAGTAACCTGTGCTTGGCAAGGGACTCGGGCCGCAGACCCGCCGGGAGCGACTTGCTCCACCGTACCATATGGTCAAAGTGCTCCGGCAGCGTCTCAGCCTTGGGGCCGGAGTTAGACCACGTGCGCACAACCTTACGTAATGGCCAGGACAGCCACAACCGAATAAAATACTGATGGGGGTGCTCGAGGGGAGCAGCTAACCGTGCACAGAGCTGTGCAAAGAACAGGCAGTCCAACTTGAGAGGGAAGTCAGGGACATCCCTCCCACCCTTGTCCTTTCCCAGGTACATAACTTCCCTCCTCACATACTCATACTTGCCCCCCCAGACGAGATTAAAAACGTCCTTTGTCAAGCCCCGCCGCATCGAGCGGGGCATTGGGTATACATGAGCCAAGTAGAGCAGTGAGGGAAGCACATCGGCCTTCAATGCTAGTACCTTCCCTAGGAAGGACAGGGACCTGGACTTCCACAGCCCCAACTTTTTCCGGGCAAGAGCTAATCGCTCTGCCCAGTTTACCCGGGCAGCCCCTTCAGAAGTGAAGTGGACCCCCAATATCTTCAGGGGTCCATCGCTGAGGGCAAGCCCACCAGCGATGTCCCTCCTGTGCCTCCAGCAGCCGAAGTACTTGGCAACCGACTTGCCGAGGTTTAATGCGGCACCGGAAGCTTCTCCGAACGACCGCACCATGTCCAAGGCGTGCCTGAGCGACTGGTCCGAGCACACGAACAACGTAGTGTCGTCCGCGTACTGGGCCAGCTTTACCACAGCACCTCCGCCCCCCGGGAGGGGGAGACCGTCTATTTCCGGGTGGGCCCTTATGGCGGCCGCAAGCGGCTCTATATAGAGCGCGTAGAGCAGGGGAGAAAGAGGACACCCCTGTCTCACTCCACTCACTTGCGGGACCAGTTCGCTGAGGTGACCGTTGATGGAGACGCGGCTTCCCACCCCAGCGTACAACGTCTGGAACCACCTCATGAAAAAGGGCCCAAACCCTAGCTTAATCAACACCCTCTCCAGGAAGCGGTGGTCCACCCGGTCGAACGCCTTCTCCTGGTCTAAGCTCACCAGCGCCAGAGGGACATTTCTGTCCTCTACCCAGGAGATGGCATCCCTGATCAAATGGAGGTTCCAGGTAGCCGATCTCCCTGGGACCCCGCAGGTCTGGTCGCCGTGAACCAAGAGTGACATGGCTTTTTTCAGTCGTTCGGTCAGGGCCTTTGCGAAGATTTTTACGTCTACGCAAAGCATGGTCAGGGGCCTCCAATTAGCGAGATCCGTAGGATCGCCCTTCTTATACAATAAGGAGAGTGCCCCGGACCGCATGCTCTCAGTGAGCAAACCCTGCCGGTGCACGTCCTTGGCTACCTCCACGATCTCCGGCCCTAGGACATCCCAGAATGTGGAGTAAAACTCCACAGGGAGTCCATCCAGGCCAGGGACCTTACGCCGGTTCATTTTGCCAAGTACCCCCGTTAACTCTGCCAGAGTAAAGGGGGCCTCTAAGCTGTCCCGGGCGGTGCTCGGAAGGCAAACCTTAAGATGTTTTATAAACTGCTCCCCTACTTCAAAGTTAGTGGTCCTTTTGTTAAAAAGTTTATTATAAAATTCTTTTGCAACCTCCATCATCCGGGCCGGGTCCGAACAGGTGTGGCCTTCCGAGTCTCTGAGCGATGTAAAACATCGCTCTTCACGAGCCTGCCGGACCCTTTGAAAAAACGACGCGGTGCAGCGCTCATCCTCCTCTGCCTGCTGCATCCTGGCATGAAACAGGAGGGCTGCCGCGGACCTCTCGTGCAGAACCCTGAGTTCGTCTTTAAGGGCCTGCACTCTAACGAGGTCCAGCTCCCCTCCGTTATTCCGAGCAACGTATTCTCTTTTTAGTTGCCTCTCCACATCCCGGACTCGACCCAGCCTTTCGGCCTTGCGCCGGCGGCAGTAGTGGGTTATCAGAGCACGGGTCCACTCTTTCACGTGCTCCCACCATGCCGCGGGAGAGGCATAACCATCCTTACAGCCTCGCCAGGCTGCAAAGTGGTCTCGGAACAGAGATAGGAACTCTGCTTCCTCCAAGACCTGCACGTTAAGCTTCCAATAACCCCTGCCCACTGCAGGCGCGTTAATGGAAGCACTGGCCTCTAACACCAAATGGTCAGAGTACCAGCGTGGGGTCAAGGAGGCTGTCTTAAAAGTCACGGAGGGTGACGCCAAAATATAATCTAAACGGCTTGTTGCCCCTCGACTGTTATGCCAGGTATGGCCCGGATCTCTGGGGTTGCACTTTTTAAAAGCGTCAGAGAGACTGAAATCGCTCAGCAGCTTTTGAAAATGCTTCCGGCTGACATCCGCTCTCCCTTCCAAGAAGACATTAAAATCACCTGCCAAAAAAAGGTGTCTATGTGTGACACAGGACGGGACCAGTGCGTCAAAAAATGCAATTCGGGACGAGGCCTCTACCGGAGCGTAGGCACAAAGTACCCGAAGGTGTTGGCCTCTCCAGGTGGCGTCCACCCCCATCGCCCTTCCCGGCACGATGTCAAAGGCGCTCACCTTCTCGAAAGTGGGGTCTCCCAACAGGATCCCCACCCCCGAAGAGCGGACGCCACCCACGCTCCAGTAGGCTTTACCTTTTTTCCATTGATGAGCGAACATAGCCTCGTCCCTCCGATCCCTCAGGTGAACCTCTTGCAAACAACAGATTGCTGAAGGGGACGATGCCAAACACTGGAACACTGCTGCTCTCTTTTCCGCGTTTTGCAGTCCTCTGACATTAGTTGTTAAAATAATAAGATCTGCCATATTAAGAAGAAAGAAAGAGTCGGCTCGTTAAAACAGTAAAAATCCCTAAGACTCTAAAAACGAGGAGTCCCCCCCCTCCACTTTATCCCCAACATCCCCAATATAGGGAGTCTCGTTCGGAGGCCCCTCCCTGCCGCCATAATGCAAGGGTGGCGAAAGCGTATTCTCATCCGGGCCACCCGGCTTGGCAAGCAGGGAGGGGTCTGTGGGCCGGGGGGACCCCTCAACGGGCGCCGCCGTTAAGGAGGAGCCCGCCTTCATCCTTTTATCCTGCTCCTGCGAGGCCCGCTCCCTCTTCCTCTTGGCCTTGCCAGGAGGAGCAGGGGGTGCCCCTTTGGACCGAGGGGTCTGGCCCGGGGCCGGATCCTCCTCCCCCGCCGATGATGATAGTGTCCCATGGGCAGCAGGGGGGGTAATGTTCTCCTTGATGTCTCCCGGGGGGGGATCTTCTTTATTTATATCCAGTCCCTCCCCCCCGGGATTACTGGGCTTCGGGGCCGCACTCCCACCCCTTGCCAACACCGTGGCATAGGAGCGTGCCTGTCCGGGGCAGGAGCGCGCCAAATGTCCCTCCCCCCCGCAAGCCTTACACCGGCGGGGGTTCTTGCAGTCTTTTGCCTGATGGCCCGGCCCCAGGCAATTCCTACAGAAGTAGTCCTGACACCCCTCGGCCAGATGTCCGTATTGCTGGCACCCCCTGCAGAAGGCAGGCTGCCCCCTGAAGAACAGGTACCCCCGATTCCCTGCATACGTAAAATATGCGGGGGGGTACCTCTCCTGTCCCTCGCTGTTCCTTCCGAACTTCATGAGGAACTGACGGCGCCCGTTCCAGATCCCCAGCTCATCCCTCACCATTCTCTCGCTTGGGAGGACCTCCCCATACATCGTCAAAAACCTCCGGACCTCGGCCGCCGAAACGTGGGGGTTGAAAAAGTGTATGGTGACCATCCGCCGGTCACCGTCCCACAAGGGCTCGAGAACAAAGTTCTTCCCGACCGGATGGCCACCCATCCCATCCCCCAGCTCCAGGACCCTCCTATAGATGGCGTCACTCGCAAAAGTCACGTCAAAAAACTTTTGGGCACCATTGCGCTGAGCGCAAATGAGTGCCCCGGGATCGAGCCCGAAACCGCCGAACAGGACCTCCCGTATGAAGAGGACCCGCTCCGTAAAGCAGGTCCCATCCTGCGGGTCCCTCCAGCGGAACCGGGCCGTATTGAGCAGGCCGCTGCCTGCCCTCAGGCCCGGCTCCGCCAGGGAGGCCCTGCCGGCGGTCGGGGTCTTGGCCGGGGCCTCAGCAGC
>NW_027658534.1:37500-40650 GCF_041902795.1 Electrophorus electricus | reverse complement strand
GGAAGGGGAATGGAAGCGATAGAGGTGTGGATTAGGTTGGAGAGATGGGGATGGTGCGGTAGAGAGAGACAGAAAGAGATGTGTGTCATACGCTGGCACGGTAACTGCAAAACTCGAGGCAGTGAGATTCCGTTAGTAGCCGGTTCTGTACCTGCTCCGTGTACGTCACGCCCACAAGCCCCTGCAGAAGGAAACGCAGCAAAGGGAGACTCGAGAGGTGAGGAAACGGAGCACCTGAGTTTAGTGTGACTCAGCATTGCATCGCTTTTTTCTCAGGGTTCTGCGGTGCAGGTGCTCATCATCGCCGCAGTGATTGGTCATTGTGCTAAACCTCACCCATGTGCGAGGGTTAGCTGAGTGTAAATGGTGTGTCCTGCTTCCTCCGGCAGAATCGACATCCTGAAGTACGTGATCTATGGGGTAGCGGCAGCATTTTTCGTGTATGGAATCCTTCTGATGGTGGAGGGCTTCTTCACCACTGGTGCCATCCGCGACCTCTATGGGGACTTCAAGATCACCACCTGCGGCCGCTGTGTGAGCGCCTGGGTAAGAGACAATGTGTCTGTGTGAGTGGGCTTCTACGGCCTCTACCACCGACCTCAGCCACGGGGGGGGTCTGTATTCTGTATGGGTTCAGTAACAGCCTCACTATAAACAGTAACAGTCTCACTGTAAACACTAACAGCCTAACTAAAAAGACTAATGGCCTCGCTATACCCATTAGCTGCCTCACTATAAACACCAATAAACTCCCTGTAAATACTAACAGCCTCACTATCACCATTAGAAGCTTCATTATAAACACTGCCATCCTCACTATAAACACAAATAGTCCTCATTTAAACACTTACAGCTTCACATCCTCCCTGTAAACACATGTAGCTCTAATGTAATCACATACAGCTTCACTGTAAACACTTGTAGCCCTACTGTAAACGCTTACATGCTCCCTGTAAATGCATTGTTGGCCTCAGCATTAAAACCCTTTCATTCAGACCACAGTATCTCAGGACTGAAATGACCTCTACTTAAGCAGGTACTTTGCCTTGATTCACTGTCTCTAAATACTGTAGGCTGCATAGTTCATATACTGAGAAATCGATGTATGTATTCTTGCTAACCGCTAAAAAGGCTTTTGGGTTACACGTAAGGAGCTCAGTGTATCGACCACTGTGCTTATGAACTTCTGGTCTCTTGGCTTAATGGAGTGGTACTGCTAATGGGCTGTCATATGACGGTGTGCCACTGATTGAAAACGTCTTTGATAAATTACTGTTCTGATTCTCTCACTCACTTCCTCAATCATCTTATTCTTTCTGTCATCTTCTTCTTCCTCTCTCTCTCTCTCTCTCTCTCTCTCTCTCTCTCTCTCAATAAGCAATGCAACTAGCTATCTAATGGTGCCACATGGCTAGCTGGCCACTCTCACTAAGTGATCACCCAGTTGAATGTAAATATCACAAAAATAAAATGGGCAAGAGCTTCAGAATGGTCCCACAAATTATGCTGATCACAAAGTAATCGGCAAATCAACAAATTCTTTTTCTGTTACTATTTTATGTGGAATATCTAGATCAATAGATGATCTAGATGATCTCAAAAACCTCATGTATTTTTAACATGTGGCACAGGAAGTTAGCTAATTAGTCCCACGTGTTTCTACTGGCAGAAAGTTGAACCCAGCAAAGCTGCTTTCTGGTTGTCAGATAAGAACTGGAATTCTTAAAATGACCCTCTCAGCCTCCACATCATTCCACAGGGTTGGATCAGTTGTCTTAATCTGTCAGGCATGTTTTATACAGTCCTAGTAGACCTTCTGGTAGAACAGAAAGTCTGAACTGATGAATCGCTCGAGGTTATTACTGACTTTCACAAGATTGTGAGTGATGGAGAGTGTGTGTGTGTGATAAGGGGTGTATGTGTATGATAGGCATATATTTGTATGATGGAGAGAGTGTGTATGAAGGAGAGTGTGTGTGTGTGGGTGTATGAAGGAGAGTGTGTGTGTGTGTGTGTGTGGGTCTATGAAGGAGTGTGTGTGTGAAGGAGAGAGTGTGTGAGTGTGTGTGTGTGTGTGTGTGTATGAAGGAGAGTGTGTGTGTGTGTGTGTGTGTGTGTGTGTGTGTGTGTGTGTGTGTGGGTCTATGAAGGAGTGTGTGTGTGTGTGTGTGTGTGTGTGTGTGTGTGTGTGTGTATGAAGGAGTGTGTGTGTGTGAAGGAGAGAAAGAGAGTGTGTGTGTGTGTGTGTGTGTGTGTGTGTGTGTGTGTGTGTGTGTATGAAGGAGAGAGAGAGTGTGTTTGTGGAGGGTGCTATACAACTTTTCTGAATGATGTCTGTAAACAAATTACAGTACAAACAGTAAAAGCATAGATGTGAATCCTGTTTGATATCTTGTCAGTCTCCCACATACAGTAATGTTTAACTGTGCTGTTGTAATTGATATATGCCACACAGAAAGGTGCAGCCATGTGCATCGTCATCAAAGCTTTGGTCCTTATAGAGTACACCATTGTCCTGGCAACGTGTCTGAGCACTTTCACTATCTCGTTTGTAAACAGTGACACAAGGAATTGTCGTGTCATTTTCACTGACATAAGTGTCTGCTTTTCAGACATAAACTAAGAATTTTGAGCAAGTGTTTAAGAATTGTGCAGGTATTCCTTTGCATGGTGCCCTTTGTACAGATGGTTTCAGGATGTACACTCGTCATTTTGCAGTTGTTGAAGATGGTTCAAGAAATGCACCAAAGTGAGAAAAGACAAACAGTGTAAAAATATGGTAAATATTTAAGAACCCGTGATGCACTGAATTTACTAAAGAGCCAGAACTGAACCCTGGTGAGGTGAGCGATGTATATGGATGATGTATAATCACTCACTTCTCTCTCTGTATGTGTCTGTCTCTCTCTCAGTTCATCATGTTGACCTATATCTTCATGCTGGCCTGGCTGGGAGTGACCGCTTTCTCTTCTCTACCCGTCTTCATGTACTTCAACATCTGGAACACCTGCCAGAATGTCACTGCACTGGAGAGCACTAAGCTGTGCATTGACCTGCGCCAGTTTGGTGTGTCCCTCCCTTTACCCTGATCAAACACCACGATCAAACACCACGATCAAACACCACGATCAAACACCACGATCAAATGCC
>NW_027658534.1:22500-32500 GCF_041902795.1 Electrophorus electricus | reverse complement strand
AGTTCTCTGCAGCATTAAGGAATCGGATGGGTTTGGGTAGGAACAGGTTAATCTTCCAAACCTTTTCACCTGTGTGTGGAATAGAATGTTGGTCAGGGAAACTGATGATGATGATGTCTCTGACTACCCATAGTCTATCAGGATCTGGGCTTTTTTTCCCCACCATGCGATCTTTTTTCTGCTCCTTTGTTCTCTTTGTCTTAAAGGTCTTCTTCAGCTGTTTTTCTGAGCACATTTCTCCACGTGAAATGACACCTTTTTGTTTGTTTAACCATTTAGTTTTCAGTCAATGTCGCCTTAATCGTCGCAACACTTTTTAATGTAAACACATTAAAGTTTCTTTGAGTTCCTCAACCTGGGCACCACACGTAAAGCAGACAGATCTTCTGTTTGCCTTTTCAACCTTCATGTCCTAAATGTGACCAAACTTGAACAATTTCTACAGGTAAACCTCTCACAGGTGATCGGTGGCAGGCTGCGTCGGCATTACAAAATGTACAGACTCCTTCCCGGCACGTTCAGTAGTGGTTGGGAGCTCAGAATTTCAGCACAGGATTGTACAGTGACTTCTTCCTGCGCTCGTCGCTTGGCCTAACTCCAAAATGTGTGCTAGCTGCGCTAACTACATCATAAAGCTGCAATGTTGCTTCTTCATCTCCATCTGCAGGTTAGAACGGTCAGGTGGTCAGGAAGCTGAAGGAGGGGGAGGACCAAGTGATGGGGTGTGGCTGGGGGCGGGGCTTTTTTGCTTTTTTTTTATACTCAAACCTCTGATTGACTGCCTGTTTAGTGTTTTCCCCAGACTGACTGTAGACATCTGACAGTCTGTAGATATTGGATAGACTCTTAATTTTCTCTTGTTTTTCACGAGCCATAATCTCACTTACAAGTAACATTTTCAGGTGTTTTATTGCTTTGTTTTGGCTTGAGCATTTGAAATGTATCTTGTTTTTTTGTTACTCCGCTGAACTGTATATATACAGTATATATCTAAATAAATGTATACATATATTTCACATCAATTTCAGGTCATAAGAGTTTAGAAAACATACATAGTGACATTTAGGTGAGATTCTTGAGATCTCTTTCCATATCTGGGACAAAAAAATAAATAAATAAACAATTTTTTAAAAAAGTGTCCAAAAGTTAAGGACAAAGTTTTTGGTTACAACACCTTGGCCCATTGCCAAACGTATGAGTAAAAAGATCACATTTGAGGGCTAATTACTGTTTGCCAAAATGGCATTGCTAAATAAATGAGAACATGTAACATGGTGGTACATGTGGGCCACACGTGTTATTCTTGGATATAGACCAAACTCTTCTGGCGAGTTCTTGACTTCTTTAACTGCATTGAGTTTGCAAAAGTGTCTCATGAGTCTGTTGCCTGGCAACAGTCATTTTGCCAGTGACATTAAAAAACACACAAAAAAGTAAAAAATGAAGTTAGGTTTTTTTTTTGTGTGCACTTATTGGCCAATGTGAGCTCCTCCTCTGTGTAAGTGCATTAGCACTGGTCGTACCGCATCGGCAAAGAAAGGCTGTTATCTAGCTGTTAATTGTGGCATGATTATCAATTTAATGGTTGTAGTTTTAACAGATGAAAAAATAGAAAAAGAACAAAGTCCTTTGCTTTCATTTGTACATTTGACTGTCTTGCTGAGGTCAGCAGTTTTTTTGGTTTTTTTTTTTTAAACTTTCTTTCTCCAGTGTGCAGTAACAGTTGCTAAGCTAACAGTATTAAAGCCTAAATATCTTCTTAGGTTGTAGTGTTTTGGTTTTGTCCTCACTGTTTTGTATTGATTTTCAAACCCATGTCTTGAAACAGATGTCTTGTTATGATGTTGCATATACAGTATTACAGAGATTTAAACTCTCTCTCTCTATCCTGTTCCTCTCTGTTTGTCCCTGTCTCCTGCGCTCTTATGTTAGCCTTTTGTACTCTCACTAAGAATGCTTTGTAGCCGGCTGTAAAATTAATCAGTTTTGTACATAAATGTGCCAACAGCTTGACAGTGTTTTTTTTTCTTTTTTTTTTTTTCTTTTTTTTTTTTCTCTTGAATAGTAGGAACAAACTTGCTTGCATAAATAAAAACACTTGTGTACTTGTTAATAACGAATTTTTTGCCAGCGTCGTTATTTCATTAAAGTCACCGTAGGATGAAAATCAGCAGAACTTCTCCTTTAGATGCCCAGTTTTCACATTCTGATTACTGACGGCCAACTCATCTTGGTCCTTCACAGTCTTCCACTGATGTGGCGTAAAGAAACATTTGCACATGGGGAGAGCAGTAGACACAGTTATACGTGATCGTTTCATACCACTGTCTGTGTGAATAGTAAGATTTTGCAAATCTTTTTTCTAATATTAACATCTGATCACAGGCCACAAACTGCAGCAACTTTACATACAATTGATCGATAAGTACATCATAAATACACGCTGATGAGACTAGGAAATGTATTGAAGTTCGATCTTTTACCTGATCACCATTTCAGTCTGAGGGCTGAGAGCAGCTCTGGGTTGAATCGCTCATGGTAGCATGTGGTTTCAGACAGCATTGCAGCTGAAGCGCTTAAGAGTGCTTGGTCAACTCCCCAGGTATTACTCCTCCTGTCTCGCCGCCCACCTCCCGCTTAGGTTGCTGGAAAGATGACCGGTGTGGGCTACTTCTCCTTCTGCGCCTTCACTTTCCCGGCTTGTAGCGTTCTTCGTAGAGTGGCATAATGTGTGTGTGTGTGTGTGTGTGTGTGATGTCTTTCAGTGCTGCCTTTCTTTAGAACAGCAGCGGGTTCTCCACAAATGAAGCAAAGTGGGAAAAGAAATCTGTTGTCCGGTTTTTCCTGAAAGTACTTCATCCGATCCTGAGGCTCTCTGTTGTCTGATTTCCTTGAAGAATACAGATTGAGGTATGAAAATGATATGAACCATGACAGATGTAATAGGCTGGGAGTGCGTGCCTGCCTGACATGTCATACCATGTGATTAATAAAGGGATCGGACAGGCAACATAGAACTATATAGAAGTCTAAAAATATAGGACAGTCTAGAACTATACAACAGTCTAGATCTGTACAGCAGATCTACAACTATACAGGAGTTAGGACTACACTGTATAATGCAGTCTAAGAGCTATACAGCAGGCTCCAGCTACACAGCCGTGTAGTTGTGTGTTTTTCTTGAAAGACATGACATATGTCATTAACTTTATTCACAGAGCCATTTTAACAAACTAGACCTTAGTGATTCCAAAGATGCGGCTATGGTATGAAATTGCCATCATGGTTCTTGCAACCGATTGGATAATTTGAAATGTGCATTTTTTATTTGCACAATAAGCAAAGGCTATTGGATGAAAAGAAAAATATATAAATTAAAAGAAACATTTTTTTGTTGCCAATAAAAATCTCTGGTTGAGTGGAGGTCTACACATGAGCCAAGGAACCATGTCTGATTCATGCCTGGTTCATGGTTTTAGTTCACATGTCTGATTCATGCCTGGTTCATGGTTTTAGTTCACATGTCTGATTCATGCCTGGTTCATGGTTTTAGTTCACATGTGTGATTCATACCTGGTTCATGGTTTTAGTTCACATGTCTGATTCATACCTGGTTCATGGTTTTAGTTCACATGTCTGATTCATGCCTGGTTCATGGTTTTAGTTCACATGTCTGATTCATGCCTGGTTCATGGTTTTAGTTCACATGTCTGATTCATGCCTGGTTCATGGTTTAGTTCACATGTCTGATTCATGCCTGGTTCATGGTTTAGTTCACATGTCTGATTCATGCCTGGTTCATGGTTTTAGTTCACATGTCTGATTCATGCCTTATTGATCGTGTAGTTCACTGGTAGATAGAAACACTTGATTTGGGAGGTGAAGGAGAAACTTGGTTCACTTGCCCTTAATCTTGCATAGCAGCCATTAAAACACCCCGTCTCAAACATTCGGAATTACAACTGCTCAGTAAACCTACAGTTCCATCAAGTGGTCAAGCTAAAACACAGTGTCAGCAGTGTAAAATCAGTCACACCAACAAAAGAACACAGACCACATATCACCACATCTCTCCAGCTCTGGTCCATATTCTCTACCTCCGTACTCTAACCATACACATCTCATATGTTCCTGGCGCCAACCCTCAGCCCCCTGCTGAAGGAGGTCTCGTCTGTTTCAACCACAGCGTGACCTCTGTCTGAGGACAGTCCCTCAGGAGCTGGTCTCTCCTCAATCACACCCTCAAAGGCTTTGTCATGTGTAGAATTAGCCGATAAGTTAAGTCTGCTGTGAAGTGAGGCCTGGGAAACACTATAGGCAGTGGATCTATTACATAGCAAGTGAAGCACAGCCATTTTTATCTGTTCTTTTTATGTAATTTCATTACATTTTTCCACACATATTTTTAACTGCTATGGTGGTTATGGGTAGATGGAAAATTTGGCTTAACAACAGTGAGCATCTTCCTTTAGGTCATTTAGGTCATCGTTCATAAACGATAAACGATAAACGTATCTTATAGCAATCTTTGAAAATCATTGCTGTACTACATGTTCCAACCTGTAGATGGCAGTAACGAGCAATAAATGATATGCTCAATCTCCCCGCTCACAGTTTGGAGGCAATAGATGAGCTGGAGGTTTTATCAGGATCAATGGACACAGCCTGTCTTTTTGAGATTTGCTTTACATCAGTTAAATACAGAAACCTTACACAATTTCTTCATTTATTAAGCTATAATCTCTTTTTATAGTCTGACTGGTGGAGAATGTCCTAGAAAATAATTTTCTTATTAATAATTTGTGAGGGTTCTGATTGAGAACAGAGAGGAGGAAGATCAGTTTTTAAACGAGTGTGGGAAAAATAAACAACTGGAGATATGATACAAAATGCACAACAGATGTAATGGACTGTGAGCTTGCCTGGCATGTCATACCATGTAAAGGGATCTGACAGGCAACACAGCACTAAGTTCAAATGCAGAGTGAAGACCCATCTATTGGAATATTTAAATGACCACTGACCCTGCTCCTATGTTGACTAATTGAAACTCTAATACTTATTGTAGGGTATTGTTTATTGTTTATTACGCTTATTGTTGTCTGTTAAAAAGCTTAAATGTGTGCTGTACTTCTACGTACGTACATACATACATATCTATACACACACACACACACATTGTTTTGCATCGGACTAGTGCTGAAGTCAAACCTCACACAAATAAACTATGCAGTCCTGTTGCAGTCTTGCACATTATCCTACTTGCTGCTAGAGTACTGTACGAAACCAGCACTGTGCTCTGAACTGTTCTGGCTGCTACCGGTGACTATATTCAGGGTAGCATGTCACTGATTCCTATGCACAACTCACTTTATATATGCCAAGTACTGTGTACTGGACTAAATAATTGCACTGTCTACTCATTTTGTATTTGTCCTGTCCTGTATTTATTATTGTTTATTTAATGTTTATTTAATGACATTTTTGCACTGTATTGGACTGTTTGCACTTGTGTAGCATGTTGTCTGTTGCACTGTTGTTTTGTGTTGCACCATGGTCCTGGAGGAACATTGTCTCATTTTTGTTGTGTACTTGTATATAGCTGAAATGACAATAAAATCTCTTTGAACTTTGAACTTGACCTTGAACTCTAGGCATCAGCAGTGATCCCTGTATTTCTACAGTATTCTAGTTCATTGGTATATTGGACTCTAACCTACTGTACTGCACTAGAATGCATTCTATAAGTACATGACAAAGCACTTTTGTAAGTCGCTCTTGATAAGAGCACCTGCTAAAGGTTGTAAATGTAAAACTATATAGAAGTCTAAAAATATAGAACAGTCTAGAATTATACTGCAATCTAGAACTATACAACAGTCTATATCTATACAGCAGTCTTGAACTAGACTGCAATCTAGAACTATGCTGCGGTCTAGAACTATACAACAGTCTATATCTATACAGCAGTCTTGAACTAGACTGCAATCTAGAACTATGCTGCGGTCTAGAACTATACAACAGTCTATATCTATACAGCAGTCTTGAACTAGACTGCAATCTAGAACTATGCTGCGGTCTAGAACTATACAACAGTCTTGTTCTATATTGTGATGCGGGGCAGGCGTGGGGAGGGCACCCCCGGCAGAGGTTTGGGCTGGCGGGGTCTGTCACATTCCACCTGTCCGCAGCATTTTGGATGAGATCTCTTTGGAAGACCTTGTTTAGACATGTGTGAATGACACATTTTTTCCCCACTAACCTTTGAGCAGAAGGCAATGTGGGATGTGTATTCAGTGTAGGTGTAGTTCGGTGGTGGTGAGGTGACAGAGGAACATGATAATTCCTGCTCACACCACTCGCATAATGAGCAGTGTCCACCAATGACAACTACGCCACACCACTCGCATAATGAGCAGTGTCCACCAATGACAACTACGCCACTGGTATTAAGTTGTGGAGGATGGAAGTGAGAGAGAGGAGTGTGATCCTGAATGATGCACTGCATGACGGGCTTTCTTATTCCAGAACATTCCAGGGTCTCCATGCCGAGTTTCTGATTTTATTTCACAGGTAGACAGAAACTTTATTTTCATTGTCTCAATCCTCCAGGACATGTATTCAGGGACATATTCACGTCCCTGTAAGGGAAGAGAACACCCAATAAACACCATTACAAATAAAAGGTAAATAGAGTATAAATATAAGTATTATATAAGTATTATGTATAAAGTGGTCAGTGTGGACAGACTAAGGTTATGAAATTTAAAGTTATCAAAGTGGCTAAGTGGTCTGAAATTGCTGCAGCTATACAACACACCCTTCACTAGCAGAAACAATGCCCCAAGAAATGATTCAGTTTCAGTCCAGTAAGCTTTATTGGCTTCACCACATTTAATAAGAGTAATGCCAGTGCTTCTTCAAAATTTTTTTTTAGGAAAAGCTTGGAGTGTTTCAAGTGTTTGTCAATTGCAATTTTTTTCAAGTGTTTGTCAATTAGATGGATTGACAGTTTGGATTCATACTGTAATTAAATCTCTCTCTCTCTCTCTTTCTCTGTATCTTCGTCTGCCTTTCTCTCAATATGCATATTTTTCCTTCTTGATCGATATTTAACCCACATCAGAGTCACTACCACACAAGCTCACAGGGGTCAGAAGATAACAGGATTCCTTAGAATGTGTAATAAACCCCACCTCCTAATTCTTCAGCCGGCCTGTCTCCAGACAGCTGATCTCAGAGCAGGTCGCTCTGCCCAAAGTCATTGTGTAACTGCTGGGCAGAACACAGTGCATCTGTTCTGCTGTCAGCTGCACATGTTTGGGCTAGACAGGTGCAGATAAAGTGCATCAGGGCATTACATTCGCTCCCAAGACTCTGGACAGATATGCATCAGAAACAAAAGCAGGGGAAAATGGATATGTAAAGGTGAAATCTGTAACTTTAAGCAACTGAGTCCTCTGGGGCAGTGGAGATTATCTCTGAACAGCAGTTTTCTCTAAAGGTTTCTACCTTTAGCAGTATGAGGTACTGATATGGAATGATTTCACATTAGTAGTTGTATAAACAAATATTTCAGCTATATCTCAGCTAAACAGATACCTCAGCTGTATCTCACCTACACAGATATCTCAGCTGTATCTCAGCTACACAGATATCTTAGTGTTATCTCAGCTACACAGATATCTCAGCTACACAGATATCTCAGCTATATATCAGGTACAAAGATATCTCAGCTATATCTCAGCTACACAGATATCTCAGCTACATCTCAGGTACACAGATATCTCAGCTATAACTCAACTACACAGATATCTCAGCTATATCTCAGCTACACAAGATATCTCAGCTACACAGATATCTCAGCGTTATCTCAGCTGCACAGATATCTCAGCTATATCTCAGATACACATATGTCTCCACTACACAGATATCTCAGTCAATCTTACCATATTAAAAGCATTAATTTGCACAGGAAATATGATACATTTATGGCAGTTCAGTTTGTTGGAACTGAACTGAAGAAACTGATATTTTTTACATTTCATAGCCAGTAAAACAAAGTAAGCGATTCTTTTAGTGGGGCTTTGTCTCACACCAAGGTTGTGCAGTTACCTTTTGTGTTTGTAAATCCCCCATTATTATTTGCACCTGGTATAAAATGTTTCATAGATAGGGGAAAGGTCACACCTGGAACCCTCTGCCCTGGCTACACCAATGATCTGACACATGGATATTGCAATGGTATCTCAGTTAAACAGATATCTCAGTAACACATATCTTAGAGATATATCAGCTATACAGATATCTCAGACATATCTCAGCAACACAAATATCTCAGACATATCCCAGCTGTACAGATATCTCAGAAATATCTCACCTACACCCACACCCTGCACACTCCTTACCTTACACACTCCTTACCCTCCACCATAACCCTACACACTCCTTACCCTACACCATACCCCTACACACTCTTACCCTACACCCTAACCCTACACATTCCTATGCCTACACCCTAACCATACACACTCTTACCCTACACACTAATCATACAAACTGTTATGCCTACAACAACAAAGCATTGTACTCCATTACTCCATTAAACTGTTGCTGTGTGTGAGTGTGTGTGTGTGTGAGTGTGTGTGTGTGTGTGTGTGTGTGAGTGTGTGTGTGTGTGTGTGTGTGTGTGTGTGTGTGTGTGTGTGTGTGTGTGAGTGTGTGTGTGTGTGAGTGTGTGTGTGTGAGTGTGTGTGTGTGTGTGAGTGTGTGTGTGTGTGTGTGTGTGTGAGTGTGTGTGAGTGTGTGTATGTGTGTGTGTGTGTGTGTGTGTGTGTGAGTGTGTGTGTGTGTGTGTGTGTGTGTGTGTGTGTGTGTGAGTGTGTGTGTGTGTGTGTGTGTGTGTGAGTGTGTGTGAGTGTGTGTGTGAGTGTGTGTGTGTGTGTGTGTGTGTGTGTGTGTGTGAGTGTGTGTGTGTGTGTGTGTGTGTGTGTGTGTGTGTGTGTGTGAGTGTGTGTGTGTGAGTGTGTGTGTGTGTGTGTGTGTGTGTGTGTGTGTGTGAGTGTGTGTGTGTGTGTGTGTGTGAGTGTGTGTGTGTGTGTGTGTGTGTGTGTGTGTGTGTGTGTGTGTGTGTGTGTGTGAGGGAGAGATAAGCTTGCATTCAAAGGCACAGTACCATTTTCATTTATATTTTCAACATTTAACAGATGCTCTTATCCAGAGTGGTTTACAAAAGTGCTTTATCATCTCCTCATAGTATCCTGGTCAGGTTAGAGTTCAGTGTTGATACTTAGAAGAAGAGGAAAATAAGCATAAGCTCTGTATCAGACAGGGATATGTGCAATAACAACAAAACTAAACATTAAGTACTAGAGTTTCAGATATTCAATATAGGTGCAGGATCAAGAGTCATTTAAATATTCCACAAATAGATATATCTTCATTCTGTATTTGAAGACTGCAAGTAACTCTGCTGTCTGGACAGCCAGTGGAAGTTCGTTCCACCCTCCGGGAGCAGGACAGAGAACAGTCTCAATCCTTGTCCTCCATGAGACTTGAAACATGTTGTTTCAAGCCGAGCCGTACTTGAGGTTTGAAGTACCCAAGGTACAGATCAGGTTTTGATCGCTGCCAAGTATGGAGGGGCTGGTCCATTTTTGGATTTGTAGGTGAGCATCAGGGATTTAAATCTGACATGGACAGCTTCTGGAAGCCAGTGATGGGAACACAGCAGTGGAGCGACATGTGTGAACTTTGGAAGATTGAACACCAGTTGTTCCGAATTACTTGTAGACATCTGATGGGCCTTAGAGGAAGAACAGCAAGTAGTGAGTTGCAGTTGTCTAGCTTTGAGATGCCAAGAGGCTGCACCTGAGCAGATTCCTCCGAGTGAAAGGGCCAAATCCATATGTTACAAAGTAGAAATCTGCAAGACTGGAACAGGTTTGAAACATGAGCTGAGAACCACAACTGGTTGTCCTAAATTATGCCCAGGCTATCA
>NW_027658534.1:15000-17500 GCF_041902795.1 Electrophorus electricus | reverse complement strand
CTGGAGATGGGAAAGTTGGGATGAGATGGAAGTTTGATGGGAAGACCTGCCCGTCCCAGTTCCTCCGCTCTATGTCATCCTAACGAGGACGAGTCCGTTATTCCTCTATGAATATATTATTCATGACTTCCTACTTTCATATCTGAAATCTCTCACTGAAACATTGGTCTTTTTTAAAGCATGACTTTGTTTGTGTTCATAAATATGTATATATGTATCTATGATAAACGAAACTGCAATAAGACCAGTAATATAATTTCTTTGTCCAGTCAGTAAATCATTTGCCGACCCCTCCGGCTCATCATACATAAAACATTGAATAAAATATGAATTTGAATTTTCATTTTATAAAATGATTGTATTGTGTGAGAGAGGTGAAGACCTCTGTGCAAACTCCGTTGCCTGTGTCATGCACTCAGGGGTTTGTACGAGGTCGTGGATTACCGAGCTTTATTGCCGCATGGCTCTGATGCCTCTTAAACATAGATTATTTACAGATTATTTATAACTCTTCACTTGGACAATGAATGGATCAATACTGTGCTTTAGGGGAGAACCACAATAAACCACAATGAAATGCTATTATTTTTAGTCTTATTCGTGAGTCGATATGTTGATATTGATATTTCAGTATTTTTCAGTCTAAGCTCTACCTACTGTATCTGTAGTGTGTGTTCGATTATCATGCACAATAATTTCCAGATTTTCTTGCATTTCATATAGAATGATAAAAACCTTTGATTTGAAATGCCTTTCTAATGGAGGCCTGAGGGTACCTGCACATTTGTACTCATGCACATATGCTTGCCTGTACACATACATGAGCCATACATGTGGGTCATACAGCCAAGATATAATCAGTGAATATGGAAGGGGATGCTGAGGCCAGAGGTTAGAGAAAAATGAGAATGACATCACTGTCATCACCGTCACCACCGTCACCACCGTCACTGCTGCTATCGCGGTCACCACCGTCACTGCTGCTATCGCTGTCACCACCGTCACCACCGTCACTGCTGCTATCACTGTCACCACCGTCACTGCTGCTATCACTGTCACCACCGTCACCACTGTCACTGCTGCTATCACTGTCACCACCGTCACTGCTGCTATCGCTGTCACCACCGTCACTGCTGCTATCACTGTCACCACCGTCACCACCGTCACTGCTGCTATCACCGTCACCACTGCTATCGCTGTCACCACCGTCACTGCTGCTATCACTGTCACCACCGTCACTGCTGCTATCGCTGTCACCACCGTCACTGCTGCTATCACTGTCACCACCGTCACCACCGTCACTGCTGCTATCACCGTCACCACTGCTATCGCTGTCACCACCGTCACTGCTGCTATCACTGTCACCACCGTCACTGCTGCTATCACTGTCACCACCGTCACCACCGTCACTGCTGCTATCACTGTCATCACCATTACCACAGTCACCACCGTCACCACCATCACTGCTGCTATCACTGTCACCACCGTCACTGCTGCTATCACTGTCATCGCCGTCACCACCGTCACTGCTGCTATCACTGTCACCACCGTCACCACTGTCACTGCTGCTATCACTGTCATCACCGTCACCACAGTCACCACCGTCACTGCTGCTATCGCTGTCACTACCGTCATGCACTTCAGTTGTTATAGTTGTGCACTTAAATGCAGAACCTTTCCACTGCGCACAGCGCTTACTGTGGAAAGTAGAGAGTTCTGGTTATGGTTCCATAAACTGCATGCAGGTTTCTTCTCCCCATGCCTCGGGTGCCGGAGGAGTTGTACCGAGGAAAGACGCAGAGAGGCGGAGAGATAGAGAGACAGAAAGAGATAAAAGGGGAGAGAGAGAAGGGAAAGAGACAAAAGAGACAGAGTGAAATAGAAAATGGGAAAGGGCAGAAAGAACGAGAACACAGAGAGAACACGGGCACTTTGTGGGTAGGCGCCACGCACTCCCTTGTCTGAAACAACGCCACCAGTATACAACAAAGAGTTAAGGGGAGCTAAACAGAGAGAGGGAGAGGGAGAGAGAGAGAGAGAGAGAGAGAGAGAGAGAGAGAGAGAGAGAGAGAGAAAGAGAGAGGGGGAGAGAGAGAGAGAGGGAGCGAGAGAGAGAGAGAGAGAGGTGAGTCGCTCCACTCCGCCATCCTCCTGCTGGCCTGGCTGCTTCCTTTTATCGCCTGTGGCAGATGACAGCAGGTGGGGTTTGTGGTGCTCACCAGGCAGTCACGCCACAAGCTGCCAACTAGCACCGGACGAACGGACCGGCTTCTACAGTTTCATTACAGAGACTGACCATTGTGTGCCACTACAAATGTCACACACGCACGCATACGTGTACACACACACGTGCACACACACACACACACACACACACACACACACACACACACACACACACACACACACACACACACACACACACACACACACACACGCGCGCGCACACAGGTATGCACAGCATATCTTGCATTATTTCCTTAGCCACACCATCCTTGTT
>NW_027658534.1:0-10000 GCF_041902795.1 Electrophorus electricus | reverse complement strand
GAAGTTGTGAGGCCTTAATTCTTCTCCAAAGGCAGATTTGAGATGAGTCTGTAATTAGAAAGTGAAGAAGTGCCAAGGCCAGGTTTCTTGAGTATGGGTGTAATTGCCGCTATTTTGAGAGACGGCAGAACAGAGCCCAGAGAGAAACACTGATTAACCAAGTGAGCAATAAGAGGAGAAATGGCAGCGCAGGGTCACACTGACAGGATGGAAAGGGAGACTTAGAAATGATCTCAGAACTGAAGTGAGAGCAGAGACACTGATCATATTCAGAGAGTGATTTGGGTAGAGGAGCATGCTGCGTTTAGGGCAGTCTTGTAGCTACTGATGTGCTCACTACAGACTAAGTGCTGAGCAGTGAGATGAGTTTTCTTGTAGAGGCACTCAAGGTGCCTACCAGTTACTTCCATAGCTGTAAACTCAGTGGCAAAGTATGAGAGTATGAGAGGCAGGAACCAGTTTGGTTTTAAGAGTGTAAATGGTAATGATGTTGGATACAGTATGATTGTAGAGTGAAACCAGAACATCAGGAGAAGTAAATTCAGGGAGATCAGAGAGATGAGGATCAGAATACAGATCCGAATACGGTTTAGAATCAAATGAGTAAAGATTTGGGAAGGAAATAGTGGTGTTCTTGACAGTTTCAGTAGTGGGGGTCCTGACAGTTTCAATACTGGGGGTCCTGAGGCAACAATCAGTACAGTTGTGGTCAGTAAAACCAACATAAGAACTAGTAACAGAGATAACAGTGAGTCCCATGGAACAAAGCAAGTCCAGTGTATGTCCGTGATTATGTGATGAAAATCCCCATGCTGGGTTAAAGTAAATAGAGCCTTAATAGCTCAGTGGAGAGTGGTGAAATAGTGTCAACATGAATGGTATAATCACCCAGTAATATAATAACCAGGCAGATGAAGCTAATGTAAGAAGTTCACTTAGTTCAGTCATTGAATAGATAATTTTAGAAGATGATGGATTAGCAAGTAAGTCAAGTCAAATTTATTTATATAGTGATTTTTACAACAGTTGTCTGTGATGGTACGGCCCCTCCTCCCAAATGTCCTCCCCTGTGTGTGTGTGTGTGTGTGTGTGTGTGTGTGTGTGTGTGTGTGTGTGTGTGTGTGTGTGTGTGTGTGTGTATGTTCGTCCGTGTGGCCAAGCCCCCCATGTGTCACACCTGTTTGTAATGATGTTCCTCATTTACGTGTGTATAAAAACCCCTATTGTTCTGTTGTCTGTTGTCGGTGTTTAATGTTACATTATGTGCTATGTGGTCTTTGTGTTCCATATGAATAAACATGTTTCTGTTATACGCGACTCGTCCCCAAATCCTGCTTAGCCTCCTCAAGTTATATTGTCACAAAGCAGCTTTACAATTGCCGGAGCCCAAGCCTTCAGTGAGATAGCCAAGGGCAACAGTGGCAAGAAACATCTCCCTAGAGCACGAGGAAGAAACCTTGAGAGGAACCAAGACTCAAAGGGGGGGCCCATCCTCCTTTAGCTGACAATGGGCACTACAATAGTAACAATATAAACAATAAGGAGCAGAATAAGTAGTGAAAAAGAGAGGAAAATAAATCAATAATAATAAAAATAAAAAGTAAGCAACCAATGTCTAATCTGGTATTCTAGAAGGCCTAGTCTGTTCCCGATGGTGTGCACGTGTCCGAAATCCATCACGAGAACATACATCAAGGGTAATTAGAAAATTAGTTGGCTGGAGTGGAGGTGTGGTGGGCTATAGCAGGGGGCATCAGGGGTGAAGGAAGGAGCCTTGGCACTTGGGGCTCTCTAATGTATTTTAGGGCACCATAGCTAACCTTGTTGTATGCTGAAAAGTCTCCATTTATGTGAACAAACTGGTAGCGCCCGGCTAGATAAGATTTAAACCAGGAAAGGGCTATTCCCCTAACCCAAACAACATTTTCAATTCCATCTTTTAAAATGTGATGTATAGTGTCAAATGCTGCACTTAGATCAAGCAATATAAGTAAAGAAACATAACCCTGGTTAGAAGCTGCCAATAGGTCATTAACTACTTTAATCAGTGTGGTCTATGATGGGCCCTAAACCCTGACTTAAAGACTTCGTGTATCTGGTTCTGATTCAGGTATGAGCTTAGCTGCTGATGCGAGCAGTGGATTGGGGAAGGAAACCTTTAGAACCAGATATACGCAAGACGTAACATCATAAAAGGTCAATTCTTTGACGTTCAGTCTATAGAGGAATTTTGCGACAAGATGCAGAAGACTGGACTTAAATGCAGAAATGAGCCAATGAACTTTGCTGAACACAAAACACTGGGTAAGCTTCTCTTCCCGCAAAGATTCTCAATGCTGTACATGGAAAGTATTTCAGTGCTGTAGATGGAAAGTTTCTATCTTAGTACAGTGCCTTAGTACAGGTACTTGACTTGTAACTGGAAGGTTGCTGGTTTAAGCCCCACCACTGCAAAGTTGCCACTGTTGGGTCCCTGAGCAAGACCCTTAACCCTCAATTACTCAAGATGTATTCAGTCATAATTGTAAGTCACTTTAGACATTTGTATTTTTCATTTGTATTTTTTGATGCGATGAGAGCACACTTTTAGCTCTGTGGTAATTGCCCTTCTTTTAAAAGCCAAATGTGGGTCTGAATTTCCTTCAGACTGAATAGACAGTAACTAAATAGCCAAACAGAAAACTATTGATGGTGCTCCAGGAATATACATCATGCTCATTCTAAGGAGAAAGAACAGTCAATTGATGAATGAGTATTATTGCAACTCTAGTGATTGTGTGTCAGCCTGTTAGTCACTTTCATTCGAAGAATGATGGGTGTTGAGTAAATAAACAGCCCTACGGCTCTGACCAGCCCATGTCTGTGCCACAGAATGAAAGTGTGCCGGAGAGGCCTACCCCATGTCTAGGAAGAGGGCATTAGTTTGCCCACGGACACCAGATACTGGTCTGACACACATTGCCTGCAATATACACCCAGTGATGTGTTATGTTCACACACACACACATACATATAAAACATATATATATATAAAACATATCATTTGATCTTCATTTAATCTGTATTTATAGATACGTGATGTAATTGAAAACAACAACCAAAACACCTTACACTCACTAATTCAACCAGTAATAAACAGAAATGCCATTTCCCTCTGTAGAAAAGTAAGGACACTATTGTGTACAATTTGCCCCATTTGGCAATACCAGCAGCATAACTCTTAGAACTCTTAGAACTGTCCACCCGTGTCTGACACGCGACTGGGAAACATTTTTGCTCACTCTTCTATGCAGAATTCCTTCAACTGTGAGATGATTTAAGGGTTTCTTGCATGTCAAATCTTCCCACAGCATCTCAATGGGATTTAGATCCAGGCATTGTCTTGGCCGTTCCAGAACCCTCGATTTCTTTCTCTTCCACCATTCCTTGGTGGATGTACTGGAATGTTCAGTGTTGCTGTCATGCAGCAAGATTGACATTTGATTGAGTTTCAGTTTTCTGACAGATGGTGTCATGTTACCCTCAAACACCCTTTGGTACAGTGAAGAATTGATTACGGTTTCTATGATGAGTTGCCCAGGACCTTATGCACCAAAGCATCCTCAAACCATTACATTTCCACCACCATAGTTTACAGCCATCATCAGGTTCTTCTGGTCAAACGCTGTCTAGGGTTTTGCCAAACATGTCCTCTCATGTCCTCTTATGCTGTAGCCAAAGCTCAGTCCAGCAACCTTAACACAACCTTTAAAGCTTCCTGATGGTTTGTCTTGGCAGCAAAGGTTTCCTTCTGGCACACCTCCCATGTGCATCCAATGTCTGCAGTCTCTTTTTTAGTAGACTCGCGCACTTTGACCTCACCAGTGACGAGAGCTATCTGTAGAATTTTTCTTTTTTCTTTGATTCTTTTAGCAGGCTGAAATTTCTAGGGTTGTCATAGACAAGTTGTTGGATATTTGAAATTTTTTCCACTCGCATATGATCTTCTGCACAGTAGAGTGATTGATTGTTGATTGTTTGCATATCTTTTTAAAACCTTTTCCAGACAGATAGGCATGTATACTCTGCTTTCTGAAAGCTTCAGAGAGCTCCTTTGATCTAGACATGATGCTACCACAGTTCAACAACAAATAGCAAACCAATCTAAATTAATCCAAGATTAAAATCAGAATGGTTCCTCCAAGATCATCTATAATTATGTACTAATCATTTGCTATTGATCTGACACACTGGATTCTGATTTTAGGTATTTAATGTGGTGAGGGGTATATTTACTTTTTCCCCACTGAAAATCTTTCAGTTATGTTTATTTAAATTATGCATTGGACTGCATATTTTAAATGAATCTTGATACATCACCTTTATCTATCAGTATAAGATCAGATGTGAATATGTTGAATTATATATACTGTGTGTGTGTGTGTGTGTGTGTGTGTGTATATGTATGTATGTATGTGTTTATATATATATATATATATATATATATATATATATATATATATATATATATATATATATATATATATATATATATATATATATATATATATGGAATATATATTTTGAGTGCTTTTATCTTTTATCTTTTATCTTCTATCCACCTCCAGACAGCCTGTTTTATTTGATTTTATTTCTTTTATTTTAACTTAATTGTTTATTTTATCCAATCATATCCAATCAATTCTTTTTTCTTCTCATTTTATTAGGTTTTATTTATTTATTTATTTATTTATCATTTGTTTATTTTGGTTTGTATATGATTGATTGTTTCTCTTTTTAATTAAATCTTAATCTGTATATTTTATCTTTTCTTAATTTCCTGTTTATTTATCTTGGTTGTTTTTAATTTATTCATTTAGCTCTGTCAGTGTTTTTTAAGATGATTAAATTCCATGTTCATTTCTTCTCAGTCACAATGTCACGGGACGCTTCCCCCGTGATAGCACGCACCTGCACGGGATTTAACGTCTGGTGTTTTGTCTGTCTATTTAAGCCTCTGCTAGTGTGTGCATCGTGTTGGTCATTGTTTGTTTGCTGAAGTATGTTGAACGTTTGTGTAGCCAATGTTAAATGTAGCTGTATCCTGTGTTTAGTTAAATGTATACGTCATGTCCGTCAATAATGTTGTGTGTGAGTGCCATCGTCGCAGTATGTATTCTGTGTCAATAAATGTCTTTCACTATCGAGGGAGTCTGCGTGTCCTCGGGCCAGCGGCAACGTCACACCCAATGCATGGTAAATGCTTGGCTGCACTGCAGGTGAGGTCCATCCTCAATGTATTGCTGAGTGAAAATACAGGTTGAATGATTGATATAAGAATGTATCTATGTATCTATACCTGCCCAGTCCAAATCCAAGTTTTATGTGAAATGGGGGCAGAACTGAGTGGCACTGTGGTTTGTATTTCAAAATAAATGTAAGTAATGACATTGTCTCCTAGAAATGTCTAGCATACAGAAAGCTTGTTTGGTTTGAGCTAGCTCTCTCTCTCTCTCTCTCTCTCTCTCTCTCTCTCTCTCTCTCTCTCTCTCTCTCTCTCTCTGTCTGTGTGTGTGCGTGTGTGTGTGTGCGTGCGTGTGTGTGTGTGCGTGCGTGTGTGTGTCTGTATGTGTGTGCACGCGTGTGTCCATCCTGGGCTGGTATTGCCAGGAACAATGAGAGCAGGAAGTCATTCCTCTGAATGAGATAATATCTTCCAGAAAGACCTGGAAGACAGATAAAAGCAGAGAATTAGTAGACGTGTCTGTGAGGTGTGGACCGTAAGATGAGGATTTTTTTTCCTAAATGCGCTAAACTCCTCACTCAGAGCAGGTCAGTGGGTGACGGAGCAGCACTGGAGCAGCTCATCGTGGAGATCCTGAGTACAGGACTGTGGACCACTGATTTCTGGAAGAACAAGGGGGAGATTACTGGTCTTCAGAGATTTTAGACGTAAGTTTTAAGGGGAACGTAAGTGTTCGCTTATTTTTAATTAAATTAATCCATCACATTTGATTCCTTCACCCCTGTGAGCTGTTACACACCCACATGCGCGCACAGATATTTATCTCAGCGTAACTTTAGCAGGGAATCTGGTGGGTCAGACTGTGACCTGGAAGAGCATTATAAATCTGTTAAACCACCAAGCCCTGGGGAAAGCGGATGATTTCAAAGTCAAATCAGCATACCTTAGTTGGCGCTGAATGGCTGGGGGCAGCCTAGGGTCAGCAGCTAGCAGGGGTCAGGGGTCAGCCAGTCCAAACAGTGTGAAGGCACAGGACACCATCATAGCACCACTACATATGACCGTTAGGACATCGATTTCATATCAATTTAGAAATAATGTCCTTTCTCTTTTTTTCATTTCTAATATTTTTGCAACAGCAGTGGTTGTAATGTTATTATTAGTAACTAATAATAACTACTATACAAGGTTCTTAAGATTAAAAATATATTTTATTACTGTTTTTTGTGAAAGCAGATATTCTGTAGATCTAACGGCTGTAAATGTACAGCATTATTAATCATATCAGTTGATTCTTTTCAGAGAGGAACATGATACGTTTGTCATTCTGCTTGGTAGATGTTTGGTGCGAGATTCAAAACTTTTGTGGGTTTCATTTTCACAGATTTGATTATTTGCAAGTTTGCCATCAATAAATTGGATTTTTTTGTGGCCTACTGTGAAAAATCACAGATGAAAATCACAAATAAATCATTCATCGATTTCCTACCATAACTATATATAGAAATTCATATAAAAAGTTACATATTATAGAAGGTTTCAGTGCACTAAACAACTGTAGGCTATACTATGTTTGGGGATGTCACTTTCTTTGTCTTTGACCCAAATATAGACAACAGCGTTAAGATTGAACATTTTGGGGGTCTAGAGATATCAGCAGTTTTTTCACTTTTGCCCCTAACCCCTGAGGGTGTGTTGGGCTAAATGTTCAGTGGAAAAGTAATTTACAGAATATAGTCGCCATTACATATGTTCAGATCTAGTGAACACTACTCTCTTATCGTCTACCCTGCACCTGTTTCCTACACTACTGCTGTTGCTGGTTTGTTGTGTGAACACGTTCTACAAAACTATATGTCTTTTAGCGAACTCCGGTTTCCGAAAACCTGCTTATATAGATAGTGAAGAGCAGGCAGCACCTCTTCCTGTAACCGTAGCAGGCGGTTACGTTAAGCAAGGCTGGCAGTGTCAGTGGTTAACAGATCTTAACAGCTTTTAACAGATTGGTGATGTCCATCTTCTGTCCTGGAGATCTGCCACCATGCGGTTTGACTCCAATATCATGGTGCTATTAAAAGCTTGATTAATCAGGTGTGTTGGAATATGGATGTAACTGGACAGTCATATTGGCTGCTCATTTTAATAACCTGCCTGCTTTAGCCAATAAGCACTAGCGTCGGAATCTCGCCTCTCCCCTGCGCACATTTATTTTCGATATATTCCACCCGCCCCTTTCCCTCGACAAAATGAAATGTGTGAGCCCTAAACCCATAAGCCCTGAGGAGGGGAGTACTCTAGCACCCCTCCTTGGCCTCCGGCACCCCCTGCCTGACTGGCTGCAAGGGTGATGGGGGTGTGAAAAATGGAAATATATCTTATTTGAAAATGGATGGATGCCTTATCCCCAGTCATGTGGAGTAGCCCGGGAAATGAGTCGACCTCCCCAACCCAGCCCCTAATGGCTGATAGTCAGATTGGAAGGGGAGGTGGGGCGCATGTGCTCTGCTTCTCCCCGCTAAAGGAGAGCATCGACCTGGGACACATCGACCTGTGACACGTGGTGTGGGAGAAGATGCATCCCCTCCTCCGGACTTGCAGGCTGCTTGCCCTTACGCCACCTGTTCTAATCGCACGAAACGTCGCGTAATGCCGCGTCCTAATCAGAGATGAATCTTTTTTCTGTTAACTGAAGGCACCAGTGGAGAGAGAGCCACCATGGCTCAGTGACAAAACATTTCTGCCTCGGCCATGTGCTCCACCTACATTAACAGCGTAGATTACTCCAGAAGTCATTTGCAACACAATTATGAGCTTGCTATGGACTGAAATCAGTCATGGACAGATGTATGCTAATCTGCACTTACACACCACAAGGAGAAGCATCTATCTAAGACCCACAGACCATCCAACAATAAAGCAAATATCTTAATATTATTTGCATGCATTTGGTATCTGTCATTTTGTGCACTAAAAAAGCAATTTCAATCTATTGCTTCCTTTAACTCATTAGGTTTTCTCCACTGTAAGTAATCAATCTAAGTGCAATTTAAAGGTTAATTATTCATAACATTTGCATATTAAATGCGTTAACAGGGTAACAAAGATGATAATGTTTTCATGGCCTCCTCTCTGAACAAACACCTGCCTTTATCTGAATGCTGCAGTCATCCTGTAATTTCACACGTCTTACACCAAATTAAATACATGCAGTGATGCTCTTACAAGCCTACACATAATGCATTTGTTCATAGAAACACAGATGCAAAGGGACTCAGGTCCTGCTGTTTTGCAGCAAGATTTGCAGGTAAGCTGGAATGCATAAACCCATCTGCAGGCTCTTCCGTAACAAGGCTCTACCTTACATTGTGATAAGCACCTTTCAATCTAGGTGTCTATTTCTATTTTTGGTTGTGCAGTACGTGTGACCATCAGGACAGTGATCACCTCTTCAGCTGTGCACTCGGGGATGTCAGGGTGAGATGTCATCTTACAGGCCAGATGTGCTCATGCAGGCCAGATGTGCTCATTCGGGATCACTGGAGGGAAATGTTTTTTTGCTCAAGGGCACAGTGCAGTGTTTAGTGTATAAACACTTAAATCCAGAGATTTAACCCAGTAAAAAACAAACAAACAAACAAACAAACAACCCCCCCCCAACAAAGAATTAGCAACACGTCTCCATAGCTGTAAAAGTAAACATTCTTAAAGATTTTATATGGCATCATGCTTTTTAAAGATTATTTTGTTATGCTTATACAATTTTAGGGCATTTTTTAAGGCAGTGGTTGAGGTTAAATGTCAGTAAGCAGCCATTTGGACCACATTTCAGTGAATGCATAATTAGTGTGTGAAATTAAGCTTTCCATGAAGCGTCAGGCACTGGGCAGTTGGCCATTCTGCTTTTTATAGTGCGCTGAACATTTGGGCTTTTTGGACAGGAATTCTGCAGCCTGTGAGTCGGGGGGACACAGAACGCATGTGTGGTACGTGGACACGCTGAAAAATGTCACGTGGTATGGCCTGCCATGTGCAGGGGTTCATCCTTGTTTTTAGCCACACCCTTCGTGATGGCACGCACCTGTGCAGGGGTTGATGTTAAGTGTCTGTCTATTTACACCCCCACCCGTGTGTGCCTCGTGGTTGGTCATTGTTACTAATACGGTCATTGTTAGCGTTAGTGTCATCGTTAGTGTTAGTATTGTTGTTTATATATCCACTGTTAGTGTGATCCAGCGTTTAAGTGTCATTGTTATTGTCTACGTTGTCTGTTGTTATGTGTGAGTGCCTCGAGTGTCATATATGCTTTATGTTATTAAATGTATCACCAAATCGAGGGAGTCTGTGCATCCTGCTCCACGCCCTGCGGCACTCGGGCCAACACTACATTCTCTGGAAAACAAAGTTGTGAATAAGAAAGGTGTTAGTGTGTTATTAAAGAGTATTATTAAACAGTGGTTGGTCCATATGTAACAGGAAGCTGCTTGCTGTGTTTGCTGGCTAATGGAGGTGATGTTAACCCTGAGAGTGCATCTCTTGACAAAAGTCCTGAGACATTTCTGAGTGCACTGTGAGCCAGAGTAGCAGTATGGTATGGTACTGTTATAGTAGTGATATAATACTGGTATAGTAGTAGTATGGTAATGGTATAGTAGTAGTATGGTACTGTTATAGTAGTGGTATGGTAATGGTGCAATAGTATGGTATTATAGTAGTGATATGGTACTGGTATAGTAGTAGTATGGTACTAGTATGGTAATGGTATAGTAGTAGTATGGT
>NW_027658533.1:27500-41069 GCF_041902795.1 Electrophorus electricus | reverse complement strand
GCCTGGAAGTCTGGTGGTAGTAGTAGTATGATTTAAAGGCACAAAGTGATTGAAGTGTGCCCAGGCCCAGAGCTACTTTGCTGGGCATGACTGTGTTTGACCTCTTGGGCCTGGAAGTCTGGTGGTAGTAGTAGTATGATTTAAAGGCACAAAGTGAATGAAGTGTGCCCAGGCCCAGAGCTACTTTGCTGGGCATGACTGTGTTTGACCTCTTGGGCCTGGAAGTCTGGTAGTAGTAGTAGTAGTAGTAGTAGTAGTAGTAGTAGTAGTATGATTTAAAGGTACAAAGTGAATGAAGTGTGCCCAGGCCCAGAGCTACTTTGCTGGGCATGACTGTGTTTGACCTCTTGGGCCTGGAAGTCTATTTCTAGGCTTATATAAAGGGTCAAACTTCTTGAAGTGTGCCCAGGCCCAGAGCTACTTTGCTGGGCATGACTGTGTTTGACCTCTTGGGTCTGGAAGTCTGGTGGTAGTAGTAGTAGTATGATTTAAAGGCACAAAGTGATTGAAGTGTGCCCAGGCCCAGAGCTACTTTGCTGGGCATGAATGTGTTTGAACTCTTGGGCCTGGAAGTCTGGTAGTAGTAGTATGATTTAAAGGCACAAAGTGATTGAAGTGTGCCCAGGCCCAGAGCTACTTTGCTGGGCATGACTGTGTTTGACCTCTTGGGCCTGGAAGTCTGGTGGTAGTAGTAGTATGATTTAAAGGCACAAAGTGATTGAAGTGTGCCCAGGCCCAGAGCTACTTTGCTGGGCATGAATGTGTTTGAACTCTTGGGCCTGGAAGTCTGGTAGTAGTAGTAGTAGTAGTAGTAGTAGTAGTAGTAGTAGTAGTAGTATGATTTAAAGGTACAAAGTGAATGAAGTGTGCCCAGGCCCAGAGCTACTTTGCTGGGCATGACTGTGTTTGACCTCTTGGCTCTGGAAGTCTATTTCTAGGCTTATATAAAGGGTCAAACTTCTTGAAGTGTGCCCAGGCCCAGAGCTACTTTGCTGGGCATGACTGTGTTTGACCTCTGGGGCCTGGAAGTCTGGTAGTAGTAGTATGATTTAAAGGCACAAAGTGATTGAAGTGTGCCCAGGCCCAGAGCTACTTTGCTGGGCATGACTGTGTTTGACCTCTTGGGCCTGGAAGTCTGGTAGTAGTAGTAGTAGTAGTAGTAGTAGTAGTAGTAGTAGTATGATTTAAAGGTACAAAGTGAATGAAGTGTGCCCAGGCCCAGAGCTACTTTGCTGGGCATGACTGTGTTTGACGTCTTGGGCCTGGAAGTCTGGTAGTAGTAGTATGATTTAAAGGTACAAAGTGAATGAAGTGTGCCCAGGCCCAGAGCTACTTTGCTGGGCATGACTGTGTTTGACCTCTTGGCTCTGGAAGTCTATTTCTAGGCTTATATAAAGGGTCAAACTTCTTGAAGTGTGCCCAGGCCCAGAGCTACTTTGCTGGGCATGACTGTGTTTGACCTCTGGGGCCTGGAAGTCTGGTAGTAGTAGTATGATTTAAAGGCACAAAGTGATTGAAGTGTGCCCAGGCCCAGAGCTACTTTGCTGGGCATGAATGTGTTTGAACTCTTGGGCCTGGAAGTCTATTTCTAGGCTTATATAAAGGGTCAAACTTCTTGAAGTGTGCCCAGGCCCAGAGCTACTTTGCTGGGCATGACTGTGTTTGACCTCTTGGGCCTGGAAGTCTGGTGGTAGTAGTAGTATGATTTAAAGGCACAAAGTGATTGAAGTGTGCCCAGGCCCAGAGCTACTTTGCTGGGCATGAATGTGTTTGAACTCTTGGGCCTGGAAGTCTGGTAGTAGTAGTAGTAGTAGTAGTAGTAGTAGTAGTATGATTTAAAGGTACAAAGTGAATGAAGTGTGCCCAGGCCCACAGCTACTTTGCTGGGCATGACTGTGTTTGACCTCTTGGGCCTGAAAGTCTATTTCTAGGCTTATATAAAGGGTCAAACTTCTTGAAGTGTGCCCAGGCCCAGAGCTACTTTGCTGGGCATGACTGTGTTTGACCTCTGGGGCCTGGAAGTCTGGTAGTAGTAGTATGATTTAAAGACACAAAGTGATTGAAGTGTGCCCAGGCCCAGAGCTACTTTGCTGGGCATGAATGTGTTTGAACTCTTGGGCCTGGAAGTCTGGTAGTAGTAGTATGATTTAAAGGTACAAAGTGAATGAAGTGTGCCCAGGCCCAGAGCTACTTTGCTGTGCATGACTGTGTTTGACCTCTTGGCTCTGGAAGTCTATTTCTAGGCTTATATAAAGGGTCAAACTTCTTGAAGTGTGCCCAGGCCCAGAGCTACTTTGCTGGGCATGACTGTGTTTGACCTCTGGGGCCTGGAAGTCTGGTAGTAGTAGTATGATTTAAAGGCACAAAGTGATTGAAGTGTGCCCAGGCCCAGAGCTACTTTGCTGGGCATGATTCTGTGACCTCTTGGGTCTGGAAATGTGGTACTTTGAAGGATTAAAAGAGTGAAACGGTCTGAAGTGTGCGCAGGTGTAAAGCAACCTTGCTAGGCATGAAGGTGTGACCTCCAGGGCCTGGAAGTCTGGTGGTAGTAGTAGTATGATTTAAAGGCACAAAGTGATTGAAGTGTGCCCAGGCCCAGAGCTACTTTGCTGGGCATGACTGTGTTTGACCTCTTGGGCCTGGAAGTCTGGTGGTAGTAGTAGTATGATTTAAAGGCACAAAGTGATTGAAGTGTGCCCAGGCCCAGAGCTACTTTGCTGGGCATGACTGTGTTTGACCTCTTGGCTCTGGAAGTCTATTTCTAGGCTTATATAAAGGGTCAAACTTCTTGAAGTGTGCCCAGGCCCAGAGCTACTTTGCTGGGCATGACTGTGTTTGACCTCTGGGGCCTGGAAGTCTGGTAGTAGTAGTATGATTTAAAGGCACAAAGTGATTGAAGTGTGCCCAGGCCCAGAGCTACTTTGCTGGGCATGAATGTGTTTGAACTCTTGGGCCTGGAAGTCTATTTCTAGGCTTATATAAAGGGTCAAACTTCTTGAAGTGTGCCCAGGCCCAGAGCTACTTTGCTGGGCATGACTGTGTTTGACCTCTTGGGCCTGGAAGTCTGGTAGTAGTAGTAGTAGTAGTAGTAGTAGTAGTAGTAGTAGTAGTAGTAGTATGATTTAAAGGTACAAAGTGAATGAAGTGTGCCCAGGCCCACAGCTACTTTGCTGGGCATGACTGTGTTTGACCTCTTGGGCCTGAAAGTCTATTTCTAGGCTTATATAAAGGGTCAAACTTCTTGAAGTGTGCCCAGGCCCAGAGCTACTTTGCTGGGCATGACTGTGTTTGACCTCTGGGGCCTGGAAGTCTGGTAGTAGTAGTATGATTTAAAGACACAAAGTGATTGAAGTGTGCCCAGGCCCAGAGCTACTTTGCTGGGCATGAATGTGTTTGAACTCTTGGGCCTGGAAGTCTGGTAGTAGTAGTATGATTTAAAGGTACAAAGTGAATGAAGTGTGCCCAGGCCCAGAGCTACTTTGCTGTGCATGACTGTGTTTGACCTCTTGGCTCTGGAAGTCTATTTCTAGGCTTATATAAAGGGTCAAACTTCTTGAAGTGTGCCCAGGCCCAGAGCTACTTTGCTGGGCATGACTGTGTTTGACCTCTGGGGCCTGGAAGTCTGGTAGTAGTAGTATGATTTAAAGGCACAAAGTGATTGAAGTGTGCCCAGGCCCAGAGCTACTTTGCTGGGCATGATTCTGTGACCTCTTGGGTCTGGAAATGTGGTACTTTGAAGGATTAAAAGAGTGAAACGGTCTGAAGTGTGCGCAGGTGTAAAGCAACCTTGCTAGGCATGAAGGTGTGACCTCCAGGGCCTGGAAGTCTGGTGGTAGTAGTAGTATGATTTAAAGGCACAAAGTGATTGAAGTGTGCCCAGGCCCAGAGCTACTTTGCTGGGCATGACTGTGTTTGACCTCTTGGGCCTGGAAGTCTGGTGGTAGTAGTAGTATGATTTAAAGGCACAAAGTGATTGAAGTGTGCCCAGGCCCAGAGCTACTTTGCTGGGCATGACTGTGTTTGACCTCTTGGCTCTGGAAGTCTATTTCTAGGCTTATATAAAGGGTCAAACTTCTTGAAGTGTGCCCAGGCCCAGAGCTACTTTGCTGGGCATGACTGTGTTTGACCTCTGGGGCCTGGAAGTCTGGTAGTAGTAGTATGATTTAAAGGCACAAAGTGATTGAAGTGTGCCCAGGCCCAGAGCTACTTTGCTGGGCATGAATGTGTTTGAACTCTTGGGCCTGGAAGTCTATTTCTAGGCTTATATAAAGGGTCAAACTTCTTGAAGTGTGCCCAGGCCCAGAGCTACTTTGCTGGGCATGACTGTGTTTGACCTCTTGGGCCTGGAAGTCTGGTAGTAGTAGTAGTAGTAGTAGTAGTAGTAGTAGTAGTAGTAGTATGATTTAAAGGTACAAAGTGAATGAAGTGTGCCCAGGCCCACAGCTACTTTGCTGGGCATGACTGTGTTTGACCTCTTGGGCCTGAAAGTCTATTTCTAGGCTTATATAAAGGGTCAAACTTCTTGAAGTGTGCCCAGGCCCAGAGCTACTTTGCTGGGCATGACTGTGTTTGACCTCTGGGGCCTGGAAGTCTGGTAGTAGTAGTATGATTTAAAGACACAAAGTGATTGAAGTGTGCCCAGGCCCAGAGCTACTTTGCTGGGCATGAATGTGTTTGAACTCTTGGGCCTGGAAGTCTGGTAGTAGTAGTATGATTTAAAGGTACAAAGTGAATGAAGTGTGCCCAGGCCCAGAGCTACTTTGCTGTGCATGACTGTGTTTGACCTCTTGGCTCTGGAAGTCTATTTCTAGGCTTATATAAAGGGTCAAACTTCTTGAAGTGTGCCCAGGCCCAGAGCTACTTTGCTGGGCATGACTGTGTTTGACCTCTGGGGCCTGGAAGTCTGGTAGTAGTAGTATGATTTAAAGGCACAAAGTGATTGAAGTGTGCCCAGGCCCAGAGCTACTTTGCTGGGCATGATTCTGTGACCTCTTGGGTCTGGAAATGTGGTACTTTGAAGGATTAAAAGAGTGAAACGGTCTGAAGTGTGCGCAGGTGTAAAGCAACCTTGCTAGGCATGAAGGTGTGACCTCCAGGGCCTGGAAGTCTGGTGGTAGTAGTAGTATGATTTAAAGGCACAAAGTGATTGAAGTGTGCCCAGGCCCAGAGCTACTTTGCTGGGCATGACTGTGTTTGACCTCTTGGGCCTGGAAGTCTGGTGGTAGTAGTAGTATGATTTAAAGGCACAAAGTGATTGAAGTGTGCCCAGGCCCAGAGCTACTTTGCTGGGCATGAATGTGTTTGAACTCTTGGGCCTGGAAGTCTATTTCTAGGCTTATATAAAGGGTCAAACATCTTGAAGTGTGCCCAGGCCCAGAGCTACTTTGCTGTGCATGACTGTGGTTGACCTCTTGGCCCTGGAAGTCTGGTGGTAGTAGTAGTATGATTTAAAGGCACAAAGTGAATGAAGTGTGCCCAGGCCCAGAGCTACTTTGCTGGGCATGAATGTGTTTGAACTCTTGGGCCTGGAAGTCTGGTAGTAGTAGTAGTAGTAGTAGTAGTAGTAGTAGTAGTATGATTTAAAGGCACAAAGTGCTTGAAGTGTGCCCAGGCCCAGAGCTACTTTGCTGTGCATGACTGTGTTTGACCTCTTGGCTCTGGAAGTCTATTTCTAGGCTTATATAAAGGGTCAAACTTCTTGAAGTGTGCCCAGGCCCAGAGCTACTTTGCTGTGTATGACTGTGTGACCTCTTGGCCCTGGAATTCTGGTGGTAGTAGTAGTATGATTTAAAGGCACAAAGTGAATGAAGTGTGCCCAGGCCCAGAGCTACTTTGCTGGGCATGACTGTGTTTGACCTCTTGGGCCTGGAAGTCTGGTAGTAGTAGTATGATTTAAAGGCACAAAGTGATTGAAGTGTGCCCAGGCCCAGAGCTACTTTGCTGGGCATGAATGTGTTTGAACTCTTGGGCCTGGAAGTCTATTTCTAGGCTTATATAAAGGGACAAACTTCTTGAAGTGTGCCCAGGCCCAGAGCTACTTTGCTGTGTATGACTGTGTGACCTCTTGGCCCTGGAATTCTGGTGGTAGTAGTAGTAGTAGTAGTATGATTTAAAGGTACAAAGTGAATGAAGTGTGCCCAGGCCCAGAGCCAGGCCTGGGCAGCAGGGGGCGCTCCTGGCCATGCCCAGCGAGTTTCGTGCGAATCGGACCTGGTCCGGAAGAGATACGAAGGGAAAACTCATTACTCGTCGGGGTGGCACATCCAGGCTCTCGACCCTCCCAAAGCGTCCGACCAGGGTGCACCCTGCCGGGCATGGTTAGCCGCCAGCCCCCTTCCTGGAGGTCTGGTTGGCACGGGGTTTTGATTTATCGGTTTCATATCTCTGGGCTCCTTGGGAGCAGAAAGTCGGTTGAGGGCCCTTTGGAAAGAGCCGGGGCTGCCGTTTAACGCTGTCCAAGCGGCAGGCGAAGCGCACCCACCGTTTTTACGCTATGATTTTTTAAAACCGCCGGGGCGGCAAACACAGGGCCGGTCGGGTTTGAAGACGAATATCTCTTCGGCCCTTGGGAGGAGAGAAGCAGCGCGGGTCACCTTTGAACGCGCTCGCTGCCAGGAACGTCTGGCGTAAAAGTTTCGTGGGAATCGGACGTTCCTAGGCTGAGAAGCGAGCGCCCGCCCTCGGGCGGTCGGGGGCCCCTTTCTCATTCCCCGTCTGGGCTAAAAATACGAGGTCGGACCCGATGGACTCGGGAGACTGGAGAGTACCAGGGAGACCCTGGAAGCAGGCGACCCGACCCACGCTTCGCTGTCTCCTCGGCCCTCGGGAGTAGAAGCGCGGGGACGGTGGCGTGGGCAGCAGGGGGCGCTCCTGGCCATGCCCAGCGAGTTTCGTGCGAATCGGACCTGGTCCGGAAGAGATACGAAGGGAAAACTCATTACTCGTCGGGGTGGCACATCCAGGCTCTCGACCCTCCCAAAGCGTCCGACCAGGGTGCACCCTGCCGGGCATGGTTAGCCGCCAGCCCCCTTCCTGGAGGTCTGGTTGGCACGGGGTTTTGATTTTTCGGTTTCATATCTCTGGGCTCCTTGGGAGCAGAAAGTCGGTTGAGGGCCCTTTGGAAAGAGCCGGGGCTGCCGTTTAACGCTGTCCAAGCGGCAGGCGAAGCGCACCCACCGTTTTTACGCTATGATTTTTTAAAACCGCCGGGGCGGCAAACACAGGGCCGGTCGGGTTTGAAGACGAATATCTCTTCGGCCCTTGGGAGGAGAGAAGCAGCGCGGGTCACCTTTGAACGCGCTCGCTGCCAGGAACGTCTGGCGTAAAAGTTTCGTGGGAATCGGACGTTCCTAGGCTGAGAAGCGAGCGCCCGCCCTCGGGCGGTCGGGGGCCCCTTTCTCATTCCCCGTCTGGGCTAAAAATACGAGGTCGGACCCGATGGACTCGGGAGACTGGAGAGTACCAGGGAGACCCTGGAAGCAGGCGACCCGACCCACGCTTCGCTGTCTCCTCGGCCCTCGGGAGTAGAAGCGCGGGGACGGTGGCGTGGGCAGCAGGGGGCGCTCCTGGCCATGCCCAGCGAGTTTCGTGCGAATCGGACCTGGTCCGGAAGAGATACGAAGGGAAAACTCATTACTCGTCGGGGTGGCACATCCAGGCTCTCGACCCTCCCAAAGCGTCCGACCAGGGTGCACCCTGCCGGGCATGGTTAGCCGCCAGCCCCCTTCCTGGAGGTCTGGTTGGCACGGGGTTTTGATTTATCGGTTTCATATCTCTGGGCTCCTTGGGAGCAGAAAGTCGGTTGAGGGCCCTTTGGAAAGAGCCGGGGCTGCCGTTTAACGCTGTCCAAGCGGCAGGCGAAGCGCACCCACCGTTTTTACGCTATGATTTTTTAAAACCGCCGGGGCGGCAAACACAGGGCCGGTCGGGTTTGAAGACGAATATCTCTTCGGCCCTTGGGAGGAGAGAAGCAGCGCGGGTCACCTTTGAACGCGCTCGCTGCCAGGAACGTCTGGCGTAAAAGTTTCGTGGGAATCGGACGTTCCTAGGCTGAGAAGCGAGCGCCCGCCCTCGGGCGGTCGGGGGCCCCTTTCTCATTCCCCGTCTGGGCTAAAAATACGAGGTCGGACCCGATGGACTCGGGAGACTGGAGAGTACCAGGGAGACCCTGGAAGCAGGCGACCCGACCCACGCTTCGCTGTCTCCTCGGCCCTCGGGAGTAGAAGCGCGGGGACGGTGGCGTGGGCAGCAGGGGGCGCTCCTGGCCATGCCCAGCGAGTTTCGTGCGAATCGGACCTGGTCCGGAAGAGATACGAAGGGAAAACTCATTACTCGTCGGGGTGGCACATCCAGGCTCTCGACCCTCCCAAAGTGTCCGACCAGGGTGCACCCTGCCGGGCTAAGAGAACAGCCAGGTGAACCCTGGAGGTTCCGAACTCCAGACCCCTGGACCCGACGGCTCAGTCCGCCTCAGGTGCACTACAGAGGTCCTCGGGCTGTCCCTGAGTGCATTAAAACGGAAATCAGAATTACTCCCCCGGGTGGCACTTCCAGGCTCTCGACCCTCCCAAAGTGTCCGACCAGGGTGCACCCTGCTGGGCATGGTTAGCCGCCAGCCCCCTTCCTGGAGGTCTGGTTGGCACGGGGTTTTGCAAATAGGTCCCGTCGGGTATATGGGAGAGCAAAGAGAATCAATGGGGTCCAAGCACTAAATTCATCCAGTGGCGTTCTCTGGAAGCCCAAGGGGAGTCCGAGGGGTGTTCGGCCGGCAAGGGGAGCTCTCCCTCGGACACATGATCAAACGCCTGTCCCCTACCGGAAAGTGGTGTGCTCTGGATGCCCCCCCCCCCCCCCCATCCCCCGAGGGGGGTGCTTATCCCGCGAGGGGAGCCCTCCTCGGGTTAAGTGAACCATCATGCCGATTCCCCTATGGAAGTGGGCACATCCAGGCACACAGTCTGCTTTGCTCTCCCCGACCCGAGTGCGTCTGTTGGGCTGAGTGTACGCCCAGGCAACTGGATCCAATGGCTCAGTCCGCCGCAGCGTGCTTCGACGATGGGTCGTACAGCCATGCCACCAGGGTGGGCGTGTTTGTAAATGTACCAGTGGATTCTCGTCGGCCTGCCACATCCATGGTATCGACCCACCAGGCCTGTCCGACCAGGGGTTGACCCTGGACGGGCACGGTCTGTGGTTTGGCCCTTGTCCTAGATGAAATCGGGCACGGGGTTTTCTGGCCAGGTACCATCGGGTTACTGGGAGAGCGGCTTCGGTCTCCAGGTGAGACCAATGGTGAAGCAGCACGAGGCAATGGAGAGCATGCAAAGCGATGGGGAAGCCATGCACGGCAATGGCCACGAAAAAAAAAAAAAAATCACCACGGAAGGAACGTGAAGAACAAGGAGGAGTGTAGTGACACTGCCCAAAGCTGCCCGGTGTTGCAGGGGTCTATTGGTGTGTTGCTTCCTTGTTTGGTAGAGTGGAGTACCAGACCCGCCAGGGGTAGGCAAACCATTCCCCCTACGGTAAGTGAGGAGCCAGCCATTTGACGAGCGGGTGTCCACGTGTACGGGTGCGAGCGCTATCCCCCCACACGGGGTTAGGCCACGGCCTTAGGTGGACGTCTGCCGACCAGCCCCGGCTGATCCAGAACTTCTGATGTGGAGAGCGGTTTTGACAGATCCTCCCTGGTTCTAGCGGGTCAAGCCTCTGATGGGGGGTGGGGGTTATTTGTAACCCATCCCAGAACTCTCTGGGGGAGACTCAGACGGCCAGTCTGTCTACTCAGTTGTCCTATACTGGTGTCTGTGGTTTGGGAGGAAGGGAGTGCCCTGCTTTGTTGGCCTCCTCTTCAAACCTACCTGGGCCCACGAATCACTCTTCTTGGTTACATCACGAAACGTAGGTTGAGCGAGGCTAGGGGGGAGGGAATTCGACGAGGTCTTTCCCTTGTCCCCCCACCAGCGGCCCACGAAAATCAAAACGGCGTGAAGAGAGGGAACGCCGAAAGCACCTGGAGTCGGCCGTCCGCACCTCCGGAGGAGGTGGACGGGGTACGGTGCGGGCATGACCGGATGGGACAGCTTTGCATCAAGGTGAGAGGTCGGCGTCCGAAGGCCAGAGGGCGGTGCGCGAGCACGTTTACACTGGCCGCGGAAGCTGTCCTGGGTAGCCCTGTATGGCGTCTGGACCTGACGGCGCACGCACTTACAACCCGCTGCTTCCTAGCCCCCGGAAGGGGAGGCGGATGTCACTCGTGGTTCATCCCAGACCACGGTGCAAACTACCTGGTTGATCCTGCCAGTAACATATGCTTGTCTCAAAGATTAAGCCATGCAGGTCTAAGTGCACACGGCCGGTACAGTGAAACTGCGAATGGCTCATTAAATCAGTTATGGTTCCTTTGATCGCTCCACACGTTACTCGGATAACTGTGGTAATTCTAGAGCTAATACATGCAAACGAGCGCTGACCCTTCGGGGGATGCGTGCATTTATCAGACCCAAAACCCATCCGGGGGGCTCGGGCCCCCCGGCCGCTTTGGTGACTCTAGATAACCTCGGGCCGATCGCGCGCCCTCCGCGGCGGCGACGTCTCATTCGAATGTCTGCCCTATCAACTTTCGATGGTACCATAGTCGGCTACCATGGTGACCACGGGTAACGGGGAATCAGGGTTCGATTCCGGAGAGGGAGCCTGAGAAACGGCTACCACATCCAAGGAAGGCAGCAGGCGCGCAAATTACCCATTCCCGACACGGGGAGGTAGTGACGAAAAATAACGATACAGGTCTCTTTCGAGGCCCTGTAATCGGAATGAGCGTATCCTAAACCCATGGGTGAGGACCCATTGGAGGGCAAGTCTGGTGCCAGCAGCCGCGGTAATTCCAGCTCCAATAGCGTATATTAAAGTTGCTGCAGTTAAAAAGCTCGTAGTTGGATGTCGGGAGTGGGCTGGCGGTCCGCCGCGAGGCGTGCCACCGCCTGTCTCAGACCCTGTCTCCCGGTGCCCCCCGGATGCCCTTGGCTGGGTGTCCGGACGGGGCTCGGAGCGTTTACTTTGAAAAAATTAGAGTGTTCAAAGCGGGCCCGCTTCTCGCCTGAATACCTGAGCTAGGAATAATGGAATAGGACTCCGGTTCTATTTTGTGGGTTTCCTGAACCAGGGCCATGATTAAGAGGGACGGCCGGGGGCATTCGTATTGCGCCGCTAGAGGTGAAATTCTTGGACCGGCGCAAGACGGACGAAAGCGAAAGCATTTGCCAAGAATGTTTTCATTAATCAAGAACGAAAGTCGGAGGTTCGAAGACGATCAGATACCGTCGTAGTTCCGACCGTAAACTATGCCGACCCGCGATCCGGCGGCGTTATTCCCATGACCCGCCGGGCAGCGTGAGGGAAACCACGAGTCTGTGGGTTCCGGGGGGAGTATGGTTGCAAAGCTGAAACTTAAAGGAATTGACGGAAGGGCACCACCAGGAGTGGAGCCTGCGGCTTAATTTGACTCAACACGGGAAACCTCACCCGGCCCGGACACGGAAAGGATTGACAGATTGATAGCTCTTTCTCGATTCTGTGGGTGGTGGTGCATGGCCGTTCTTAGTTGGTGGAGCGATTTGTCTGGTTAATTCCGATAACGAACGAGACTCCGGCATGCTAAATAGTTACGCGGCCCTCCGCGGTCGGCGTCAAACTTCTTAGAGGGACAAGTGGCGTTCAGCCACGCGAGATGGAGCAATAACAGGTCTGTGATGCCCTTAGATGTCCGGGGCTGCACGCGCGCCACAATGGTTGGATCAGCGTGTGCCTACCCTACACCGAGAGGTGCGGGTAATCCGCTGAACCCCATTCGTGATGGGGACTGGGGATTGCAATTATTCCCCATGAACGAGGAATTCCCAGTAAGCGCGGGTCATAAGCTCGCGTTGATTAAGTCCCTGCCCTTTGTACACACCGCCCGTCGCTACTACCGATCGGATGGTTTAGTGAGGTCCTCGGATCGGCCCCGCCGGGGCTCCTCGCGGGCCTTGGCGGAGCGCCGAGAAGTCGATCAAACTTGACTATCTAGAGGAAGTAAAAGTCGTAACAAGGTTTTCGTAGGTGAACCTGCGAAAGGATCATTAACGGGTAACGCTGTCCGGCGTGCCTCCTCTCCCGACCCCCTCGACTTCGCCGTCCCCCCGCGTCGGGGCCCAGGGTCGAAAGGGTCTTCGGGGTTGCTGTTACACGTGGTCGCTTGCAGGTCAGGCTGGACAGAAGGCATAAAGGAGGAGCCTAGTCCCTCCCACCCCTTCCTCGTCCTCCGCCTCTTCCTCCGCGTCGTCCTTCAGCACCCCCCCCCCGCAGGCCCCGGTATTCTCTGGGTTCCAGCGCGAGAGACGCGTCGTTCAAAAAACTCGGCGTCCCCGCTCGTCGGGCGAAGGCCGGTTTCCCCTCACCTTGCCGGCAGGAGAAGCGCCTGCGAGTCGAGCGGGTCGTACGGGTCCGTCCCGCGCCCTCCCTCTCGCTCGCACGGCCGCTGCCTCCGTCCACCGCGAGGGGTTTTCCTATTTTGTTGTCCTTGTCATTCATCCCCGTCCCCTTGCTCGCTGACGAGCGGACTTTCCGGGGGGGGTTGCGAGCGCTGCTCCTCGTGGGGCAGGCCATGGCCCTTCCTGTGTTCGTCCGCCCACCGGCGTCCTGGGGCGTGGTGGTGGTGGGTGGCGCAGCCGGTTCCCCTGCTTCTCTCTCTCAGAAAGGAGTCTCAGGGGGACCCCCGGCAGGTACCTAGGGCTTGGCCCACGCTACGTGAGTTCCACCCCTTTCGAGGGGTCGGACGGGGCGGGCGCGGAGGGCCGCGGTTCAAAGACTGACTCGTCTGCCACGTGGGGCGTGTGGGCAAAGCGCAACCCCGCGCCCGTTTCAACACTCGCAGACGGGGGCGCCTGACCGGTTGGTGAAACCTTTTAAACCTGTCTTTGTAGTCGTGGTGAAAGACCTAAACTGAGCCTGAAATAAAAGAGTACAACTCTTAGCGGTGGATCACTTGGCTCGTGCGTCGATGAAGAACGCAGCCAGCTGCGAGAACTAATGTGAATTGCAGGACACATTGATCATCGACATTTCGAACGCACATTGCGGCCCCGGGTCCATCCCGGGGCTACGCCTGTCTGAGGGTCGCTATTCCTATCTGTCGGACCTGCCTTCTCAGGCGGGACCGCGGTTGGAGGTTCGTAGGTGGGGGGGTGCCCCCTGGCCTCCGTCTTCCTAAAAGCAGACGGTTCCCGGTCGCTGTCTCGGTGAGATCCGGTCGGTGGGTTCGCTGCGGTTGAGTGCCCGTTCTCCGTGCACAAGCTTCTCCTCCCCCGCTTCGGTTCGTTTCGGTTCGTTTCGGCTCCGCTCCTGGCCTGGCCAGGAACGTGGTCCCCTGCGCCCGAGAAAGAAGCGAGCGTGGCTGCCGGTGGGTTCTCTCCGCTTTGGCTGCCCACGTTTTCGCTTCTTTTCTCACCCCCTGCGCAGGCGGATCACGGAAAGGTGTCTGTTCTGTTCCGTTACGTGCGCGAGCGGAGGGAGGTTGTTGTTACATGCGTT